>NC_069499.1:654509024-654676524 GCF_027579735.1 Bombina bombina
ACATCAAATAATGTGAAGAGCATATACATACACATTTATGTGGCCCCTGCATTAATATTTTCAGCAATTTGAGCTACAGTAGCTCCTCTGTGTGATTAGACTAGACGGGCTAGCCATCGCTCCCCATGTGCATCAAGGAGCCTTGGGCACACATGACCATGATGCCGGTTCACTGGTTGTCCTTCCTTGCACCACTTTTGGTAGATACTAACCACTGCATACCGTTTTGGAGATGCTCTGACGTCTAGCCATCACTATTTGACCCTTATCAAAGTCACACAGATCTTTTCAACTTGCCCATTTGTTCTGCTTCCAACAGATGAAATTCAAAAACTGATTGTTCACTTGCTGCCTAAAATATCACACCGCTTGACTGGTGCTATTGTGACAATATAATCAATGTTAATCACTTCACCTGTTAGTGGTTTTAATGTTGTGGCTCATCAGTGTACATTTACATGCCAAAAAAATGTGTTAAGAGATTTCTGATCTAGCTCAGCTAAATCTCCTACAACTTATAATTTTAAAGGGACATGAAAATGACCGTATGGTTCCAACATTTTGTATTATCAAAGTATATAAACTGACTAAACAAGGGCTGCTTTTGTCTTTTTCAACTCAGATATCAGCATATTTTAGCCCTGGTGCCAATCTCTGACTATAAGTAGCCACTGCTTGGTTGATAAATATTCTAACCTCACAAGACTGATTGACATGCACAAAGATACACAGTACTTGCATACACACACACACACATTCATTGTGCATGTGTACCAGTGCTAATTGAAAATAAAGGGTAAATAAGCATGTCATGTACAGCCCCAAAACACAATTTTTTTTTTTTTTTTTTAAGGAAACACTAGTCATAAGGTTCAACAAATCATATCCTGTATTGTCCTTTCCATAGACCCACAGAAGTGCAATGCTGCTGGTCTGCTACTAGAAACATAGAAACATACATATACAGTACATATTTAGACGTGTATGTATCTCTATGTTAAAACCCTTTGTAGGCTTTTTTTTTCTCTAACACCTGAGACCTCATATTATTGAGCCCTTATAACTTTTTATGCAGTTTTTTTTATTAATGTTAATTTGATAGTGTTGTTATGATTGTAACAGAACTTTAAAATATAATTTTTATGTGTTTTTGTGCATTTTTTTTAGTGGAGTGTAACAGTTAAGCAGAGCTCTGAATTCACGCTATCCACTGTGCGATAAATTCAATTGCACTTGAGCAAACGCATTTACTTTCAGAAGTATCTTGCGTTGTTATAGGTTGAAAGTAAATGCAATAAACCCCTTTTCGCTTGCTAGCAACAGTTAGCACGCCACTCTTAATGTAGCCCTTTTTAAGCTGAGGTTACAACTTCAAGCAATGGCTTGTGTAATGATAATGTCAGATGGACAAGGTTTATGAGAGAGAACCTTGTCCACCCAGTATATGATAAATGGATCCCATGGTCTCCATAACTGTACACAATATTCAAGATGAGGCCTAACTAGTGGTTTGTGAAGTGGCATAAGAACCTTGTTATTTCTGCTGCGAATACCTCTCCCAGTGCAACAAAGTATTCTACTGGCCTTACCGTTTGCACTCCTGCATTGTTTAACAAATTCTAAATCATATGAAATAATAATTCCCAGGTCCCAATCCTCTTTAGTTACAGTCAGTAATGTACCACTGAGATTGTAATTGGCCTTTGGGTTTCTGGATCCTATATGCATAATCTTGCTATTGGTATTTCAATTTAGATCTCATTTATTTGCCCAGTCCACCAGTTTTTAAAAATCACTCTTTTACAAATTTTCATTTCATCAGCAATCATGCTCACCATCACCTCTAAAATGGAATCCAAAAAACAGAGAGGCACCAACATGTGTACATCAGTAGGTCATAAGTTGACTATAACACAGGTAAGTACAGGGTACTCACATTTGCGAGGAGCACACCAATGTGCTTGTGGACACAGGCTGGTTATCACAGCTAACCAGCTAGCTGTTCCTCGACACTGGAACCATATGGTGTTTTGTAGGCAAATGGACGGTCCGTCTAATATGGTAGCAAAGTGCTCAAAATTAATAGTTCAGCCAGCGGTATCATATTAAATATTTATTGTAAAAGACAAAATCAAAATAAAAGATACCATAGAACTTTTCTACTCAAATGAGCAATATAAAAGCATGTATTAAACTTGCAACACGTTTCTCGGCACTAAAGCCGTTCCATCAGATGCCTGATGAAACAGCTTTAGTGCCGAGAAACGCATTGCAAGATTAATATTAAATGTCCTGTGTCCACAAGCACATTGGTGTGCTCCTCGCAAATGTGAGTACCCTGTGCTTACCTGTGTGATATTCCAACTTATGACCTACTGATGTACACATGTTGGCGCCTCTGTTTTTTGGAATCCATTTTAGAGCTGCTACCTGTTAAAGGAGAAGGGAGAGTGCAGCCTGTGCTGTATTCCATATGCCTTGATTCAGAAACCTGCAGTATTACAGCCTGCTTTGGGACAATCAAACAGACTTTTGTATGGTTGTTCGTTTATGGTTTATTTATTGTTGACATATTTTTTTACTAGTATTTCTTTATGAGTCTGTAATTTCAATGTCTTACTGATAGTTCACTGAGAGTCCTTGGTCCATTTGGATTAGCTATTTTGAATTACTGGTTGGATATATACAAGTTTTTATTTACAGTCATCATTGTTCAAGCACCCCCTAGTGATCTAGCTATCACGTTTTTTCACGTTCACCTGTAGCCCACTTCCAATATTACTGATTAACATGTTAAACAAAACTCCATTAATTGAAACCCTCTGCCTTTTATCCTTAAGTCAGCATTCTACCCACTTAACAACCTTAGCATCTACTCTGAGGCAAAAATTGTGTGAATAAGTTTGTTGTGTGGGACAGTGTCAAATGCTTTCCTAAAGTCTAAATACTCTACATCCACTGCCCCTCCCTGGTCTGTTAATTTAGTTACATGGTCAAAGAAATCAATTAGACTTGTTTGACATGATCTCCTGGCAGTGAAACCATGCTGTCCTTTGTTTTCTAAGTTGTTTGTCTGAAGGTAAGACACAGTCTTACCTTTTAATTTCCTGCAATTGAGGTCAAACTCACAGTCTATACTTACCAGAATCTTCCCTACTACCCTTTTTATGGAGACTGTATTGGCAATGTTCCAGTCATCTGGAACAACTCCTGTTTACAGTGACTGGTTAAATAAATCAGCTAATAGAGAAGTTATAACAGATCTTAGTTCCCTTAGAACCCTTGGATGAATATTATCGGGACCCACAGACATATTTACTTTTATTTTTGATAAACCTTCCTCTGTAAAAAGGGAAGTACTACCCACATTATCATTTAAAGTAAAATCCCTAACAAATTTTCACTATCTTCATAGTCTGTTGTTAATAAAAGTAATAATTTAGACATTTTGGTTATCTCCTTCCACTACTCTATCATCATCAGTGTGGCATCTTACTATCCCTCCATTAGTTTTTCTGTTTTAATGATATATATTAAGAAGGTTTTGTCACCATTTTTTATTTACTGTGCTATTTTTCCTTCTGCTTGAGCTTTAGCCTTTCTGATTAACTGCAGACATTTTTTTTTGGATTCTCTAGTTTACCTTATCTTATTCTAAGTCAGTGTGTTTGAATTTATAAACTGCCTTTTGTTTTGTCTTTACTGCATGTGCTACTTTTCTCGAGACACATATTGGTTTTCTTTTACTGAGTCTATCAATCTTCTCCATAACTGGCCATGTAGCACAGCAGTTGGAGGGGTCTCGTGGACAGTACAACATATTACTGGAAATATTTGCACAGTAGGTTGTTGGTAGGCAGCTTTGTAAAAATATATATATGTATGGGGTATGCAGGCATATTATGACTGTGCCTAGTGGAAAAAAGTGTTTAAAGGGACAGTCTACACCAGAATTTTTATTGTTTTAAAAGATAGATAATCCCTTTATTACCCATTTCCCAGTTTTGCATAACCAACACAGTTATAATAATATACTTTTAACCTATGTGATTATCTTGTATCTAAGCCTCTGCAAACTGCCCCTTTTTTCAGTTCTTTTGACAGACTTGCAGTCTAGCCAATCAGTGCCTGCTCCCAGATTACTTCTCGTGTATGAGCACAGTGTTATCTATATGAAATATGTGAACTAAAACCCTCTAGTGGTGAAAAACTGTTAAAATGCATTCTGAAAGAGGTGGGCTTCAAGGTCTAAGAAATTAGCATATGAACCTCCTAGGTCAAGCTTACATCTAAGAATACCAAGAGAACAAAGCAAAATTGGTGATAAAAGTAAAATGGAAAATTTTTTAAAATTACATGCCCTATCTGAATCATGAAATTTTATTTTGGCCTAGACTGTCCCTTTAATTCTGGCTCTGTCTGATGGCATCAATAAATACATAAATAAATGGAGATAAAGTAAACATATGCTGGATTGGTTAATGTGGGAATGTGAAATATTCATATTTCATGTTGGGTTAGCGCACTTTATGTTAACGTGGTCACGGTATTCTAAGTTTGGCTTTTTTTTTTTTTTTGCATGTGCGAAAACTTTTTACTTTCAACTTGTAATACGTGTGCAAAAAGCCGAAGTCTAGCGCAGTTAACACACGAGCGGGAGCGATAAATAGTGCTCCACTCATAATCTAGCCCTTACCTGGTCCCCTACAATTATCCCTAACTGTGACCAGGTGTCCATTATACAACCACCAATCTCGATGAGGCCCTCTAAACACTAAGAGCTAGATTATGAGTAGAGCGCTAACAGTTACGCAAGAGTAATAAGGGGTTTATTGCAGGTGTTTGTGCATGAGTTTTTTGCTTGTTTTACAAGCTGAAAGTAAATGCAATCTCTTGAAGCTAACGCGCATCGGATTAACGTGACGTCAAAGCTATGGTTAACTGTTTTGCAAAACAAAAAAGTGTCACAAAACACATCAAAAATGCATTACAAAGTTTACAAAGTACAGTTACATTTACAATAACACCATCTGATAAAAAATATTTTCAAAAAAAAATATTGCACAAAAATGTGTTAAAAAAGGCAGGCAAAGGGCTTTAACATAAAGATACTTACATACACATGTCTAAATATGTATATATATACAGGAAGCCCTCAGTTTACGCCAGGGTTAGGTTCCAGAAGGAATGGTTGTAAATCGAAACCGTTGTAAATTGAAACCTAGTTTATAATGTAAGTCAATGGGAAGTGAGGGAGATAGGTTCCAGGCCCCTCTCAAAATTGTCATAAGTAACACCTAATACATTATTTTAAAAGCTTTGAAATGAAGACGTTAAAGGGACAGTATACACTCATTTTCATATAACTGCATGTAATAGACACTACTATAAAGAATAAGATGCACAGATACTGATATAAAAATCCAGTATAAAATTGTTTAAAAACGTACTTAGAAGCTTTCAGTTTAGCTCTGTTGAAAAGGCAGCTGGAAAGCCCACTGCAAGTGGGAAATAAGACACTCCCCCCTCCCCATTCTTTTGCATATGAAAAGACCCTTTACACAAACAGGAGCAAGCTGGAGAAGGTAGCTGACGGTATTCAAATAAAACTTTGGGGCTTGGCTAGGAGTCTGAAAATCAGAGCAATGATATTTAAAAATAAGCAAAATTATACATTTTAAAAAAAACAAAACACTTTATGGGCTTTATAAATAGATCATTTACAAAACATTTATGCAAAGAAAAAATGAGTGTATAATGGCCCTTTAAATGCTAGGCAGCATTATAAACCTAATAAAATAATTACACAACACAGAATATACAGGGAGTGCAGAAGTATTAGGCAAGTTGTATTTTTGAGGATTAATTTTATTATTGAACAACAACCATGTTCTCAATGAACCCAAAAAACTCATTAATATCAAAGCTGAATAGTTTTGGAAGTAGTTTTTAGTTTGTTTTTAGTTATAGCTATTTTAGGGGGATATCTGTGTGTGCAGGTGACTATTACTGTGCATAATTATTAGGCAACTTAACAAAAAACAAATATATACCCATTTCAATTATTTATTTTTACCAGTGAAACCAATATAACATCTCAACATTCACAAATATACATTTCTGACATTCAAAAACTAATCAGTGACCAATATAGCCACCTTTCTTTGCAAGGACACTCAAAAGCCTGCCATCCATGGATTCTGTCAGTGTTTTGATCTGTTCACCATCAACATTGCATGCAGCAGCAACCACAGCCTCCCAGACACTGTTCAGAGAGGTGTACTGTTTTCCCTCCTTGTAAATCTCACATTTGATGATGGACCACAGGTTCTCAATGGTGTTCAGATCAGGTGAACAAGGAGGCCATGTCATTAGATTTTCTTCTTTTATACCCTTTCTTGCCAGCCACGCTGTGGAGTACTTGGACGCGTGTGATGGAGCATTGTCCTGCATGAAAATCATGTTTTTCTTGAAGGATGCAGACTTCTTCCTGTACCACTGCTTGAAGAAGGTGTCTTCCAGAAACTGGCAGTAGGACTGGGAGTTGAGCTTGACTCCATCCTCAACCCAAAAAGGCCC
Source organism: Bombina bombina (assembly GCF_027579735.1). Classification (NCBI taxonomy): domain Eukaryota; kingdom Metazoa; phylum Chordata; class Amphibia; order Anura; family Bombinatoridae; genus Bombina; species Bombina bombina. Next base: position 654,515,604 of record NC_069499.1, read on the forward strand.
CACAAGCTCATCTTTGATGATACCAGCCCAAACCAGTACTCCACCTCCACCTTGCTGGCGTCTGAGTCGGACTGGAGCTCTCTGCCCTTTACCAATCCTGCCACAGGCCCATCCATCTGGCCCATCAAGACTCACTCTCATTTCATCAGTCCATAAAACCTTAGAAAAATCAGTCTTGAGATATTTCTTGGCCCAGTCTTGACGTTTCAGCTTGTGTGTCTTGTTCAGTGGTGGTCGTCTTTCAGCCTTTCTTACCTTGGCCATGTCTCTGAGTATTGCACACCTTGTGCTTTTGGGCACTCCAGTGATGTTGCAGCTCTGAAATATGGCCAAACTGGTGGCAAGTGGCATCTTGGCAGCTGCACGCTTGACTTTTCTCAGTTCATGGGCAGTTATTTTGCGCCTTGGTTTTTCCACACGCTTCTTGCGACCCTGTTGACTATTTTGAATGAAACGCTTGATTGTTCGATGATCACGCTTCAGAAGCTTTGCAATTTTAAGAGTGCTGCATCCCTCTGCAAGATATCTCACTATTTTTGACTTTTCTGAGCCTGTCAAGTCCTTCTTTTGACCCATTTTGCCAAAGGAAAGGAAGTTGCCTAACAATTATGCACACCTGATATAGGGTGTTGATGTCATTAGACCACACCCCTTCTCATTACAGAGATGCACATCACCTAATATGCTTAATTGGTAGTAGGCTTTCGAGCCTATACAGCTTGGAGTAAGACAACATGCATAAAGAGGATGATGTGGTCAAAATACTAATTTGCCTAATAATTCTGCACTCCCTGTATGTCATATGTAACTCCTAATACATTATTTTTAAAGCTTTGAAATGAAGACTTTAAATGCTAAACAGCATTATAAACCTAATAAAATAATCACACAACACAGAATATATAATTAAACTAAGTTAAATGAACAAAAACATTTGCTAAACAGCATTATAAACCTAATAAAATAATCACACAACACAGACTTCACTTGCATTTTTCTGCAAACAGTTCTTTCTATGCATTCCAATCTGGACTGAGTTATAGTCAAGAAGATCTTGTTCCTTTGAAATCTGCTCGATAGCTCAGGTCTGGTTAAACTGATTAATTTCAGTTTGCTTGGTTTTTCTGCAACACAAGCGGACAGCTCCACCTACTGGCTATTTTAATAAATGCACTGCTTCTCAATGCTTTTCAATAGCAGTCACATAACTGGAAAAAAGGTTGTTATTCTGAAACAGTGTAAATTGAACCATTGTAAAACGAGGGCCACCTGTATATATATATATATATATATATATATATATATATATATATATATATATATATATATATACACACACTGTATAGTAAACCAGGCACTCTTGCTTAATTTGAATAAATTCTTTATTATCCGGTACAATCCGGTATTCCCAACGTTTCGGTCCTCACATTGGACCTTTGTCAAGGGTACAAATCTGTCAAAACAGTACACAGGTACTCACAAAAAGTTCTACTTACATATTTACAATGTCACACATGGAAACACAGAACAAATCATCAAACCGGAAGTGATGTCATACCTGATCCGGGTCCGGCTATCACATACTTCCCCTTTATTAATCAAAGACTTTAAGGCCCCCAGGCCAAACAACAAGCCAATCAGAGCAGCAAGGCATAACTATCGCCCTGACAACCAGCAAGCAGAAAAAAAGTGAACATTACCTGCAGCAAAATAAAAAATAGACTTGCAACTCAAAAAAGGAAATATTATTTTTTTTTCCAAAACATTTATCTAGAGCTGGATCAGAGAGTGACAGACACTTACAGAATACAAATCTATTACACAAGTCTAAACCTAAACATAATATAAATGGAAGTGGCACAAGCATTGAAAACATTATTTACTCAGTACTATGCTCCTAAGCATACATATTTAATCTCACTTCAAATACAGCAAAAATATAGTGCAACAGTGGATATCTATCTCTCAGAGAGAAAACATGATAGCTTTACTTGTTTATTTAACCCCCACGGGGCTATTGTTTGTAGGCGATATATATTCACTACACCTCCCTACAAAGTAACTGTTTCCTTTTTTGAGTTGCAAGTATATTTTTTATTTTGCTGCAGGTAGTGTTAACTTTTTTCTGCTTGCTGGTTGTCAGGGCGATAGTTACGCCTTGCTGCTCTGATTGGCTTGTTGTTTGGCCTTGGAGTCTTAAAGTCTTTGGTTAATGAAGGGGAAGTATGTGATAGCCGGACCTGGATCAGGTATGACATCACTTCCGGTTTGATGATTTGTTCTGTGTTTCTATGTGTGACATTGAAAATATGTAAGTAGAACTTTTTGTGATTACCTGTGTACTGTTTTGACAGATTTGTACCCTTGCCAAAGGTCCAATGTGAGGAACCAAACAGAAATACCGGATTGTACCGGATAATAAAGAATTTATTCGAATTAAAAAAAGAGTGCCTGGTTTACTATACAGTGTGTCTATTTCTATGGACTGAGCACCTGCAGATTTGCACAGCAAGGGAGTGCAGTGGTTTGATTTATATTGTACCTGTTTCCTTTTTGCGCCCCTTTTGATTGCCTTATATATCTCTTGTTTCACAACAAGGTTAACAGTGATATGGAAGATTTCCTTACCAAGGCAGGAGCGACTACAGAGACCCATTTATCAAGCTCCGAACGGAGCTTGAGGGCCCGTGTTTCTGGCGAGTCTTCAGACTCGCCAGAAACAGCAGTTATGAAGCAGTGGTCTAAAGACCGCTGCTCCATAACCCTGTCCATCTGCTCTGATGAGGCCGACAGAGATCGCCGCAATTCAACCCGTTCGAGTACGATCGGGTTGATTGACACCCCCCAAAACTGCAGGGGGCAGCGTTGCACCAGCTCTCCGCATTCAGCGATGTCTGTCGGACCTGATCCGCACTGTCGGATCAGGTTCGACAGACATTTGATAAAAAGGCCTCACTGTCTCTAACAGATGAAGAGGCTGAACAGATTTTATTTTCTGAATCATTCAGTGATGCTATAGGATCTAACCGTCCGGTAGACATACATAATTAGCTGATACAGTTAAGAAAGAAAGAAATTGAGTTAGATTTGCATGGTATAACTCTATCTGAATATCATAGAATTAAGAGAATTCCAAGGGGTTTTCGTATTAAAAATACACCCACAATTGGCAGAAATAATCCTGAATTCTGCCGCAATTGGTGCGCTATTTTAAACAAATGTTCACTTGATTTGATGCTTATTGTGATAAAAGAGGTGGGGAGAGAATTGATTGTTATCAGAGAGAGAATAGCTTCTTTTGAGATTGGCAATTTGAATATTTTGAAGGAGGATAAGTCTACTGACTGGCTGAAAAAAATGTCTGCTCAGGTAAACACCTTGAGAGAGGAATTGAAAACTTTTAAGAAAAAGAAATTCTCTAAGGTTAACCTTGATTACACAGAACATAGAGTGTACAGGTGGTTGTCAGGTCAAACTGAAAGTAATTTCAGGTGGAAAAGGGGAGGTGGTAGAGGCAGAGGTGTAAGGAATTATAATCAATACAGCAGTAGCAGCAGTGAGGAGGAGCCTAGTGTGAGCAACACAACTAGAGAACAGTTTTTTCAAAGTGGTGCAGGAGAAAACGTAGTAGGTCAACCAGAAGGGGCGGCAGCAAACACAAGACTAGAAACTGCCAACAGAAGGGGGAACAAAAGGTAGTATACAATTTAAGTAGGCATATTTTAACCAAAGCTGAGGAGTCCTTATTGGCTAAATGACTTAGCTTTTTTCCAGCCTATAAACCTAGTGCCTTAGCGATAGATATTGAATTATATAAAATGCAGAGGTTAATTAGTATCAAAGAAAAATGTGGGCATCCCTCACATAATTTAAGTCCTAAGTTCAAGATAAAAAGTACTATGGATTGCAGCAGTACTAACCCCAGTGTTGTCACATTTGGCAGATTGGTTAAACAGAGTGCTAAAGACTTTGATATGAAGCCAATGCCCTTTGTGACCTACAGAATAATGCTGAGATTGTAATTAGGGGGCAGACAAGGGAGGAGGGATTGTGGTTCTTGATTATGACAAATATAGGAATGAGGTGTTATTACAATTACAGGATGTAAATGTTTATGAGAAATTGTTGGTTGTCCCCACATTAACTATTCAGAAAGAGGCGTGCAAACTCATTGGTGAGGGGTTAAATACAGGATACTTTGATGAAGACACAGCATAATTTCTTACACAAAAACATCCTATTAGACCCATCCTTTACTGTATTCCGAGAGTACATAAGGATCCTGTTAATCCCCCAGGTCGGCCCATCATTTCGGCTAGGGGTTCAATAATGCAGCCTCTAGTTCAAAATATAGACCATTATATTCAGCCCTGTGTATGGGAATTGGATACTGTTGTAAAGGATACCGGTCATTTTTTGAGACTGTTAAATTAGGTATCTTTAGACTCTTTTCAGGATATTATATTAGTTACGCTAGATGTGTCTAGCTTATATACCAATATCCCCATTGAAGAGGGAATTAAGATAGTGGGTGATTTGGTTTGCTTAAGTGAGAAATATGAGGGACAGTGGCATATTTATGTTTTGTGCTGCCCTAGGCACTCAAAATTCTGCTGCCCCCCCATCAAAGGTTTTAGGCCTTTTTTCCACTTAATTTGTTTGGGGGTTATTGTGCATAATGTTTTTTTTTTTTTTTTTAAATAACTTTATTTTTAGAACTCAATCAGAGATACAGAGAAACAACCAGTTTGACTTTGTTGTAAAGTACTGTAATATACAATGAGTGTTTTCACATTTACAGATACATGCTTGGTTGAAGTATGGGGTACGTAGGTACCTTAGTCCTTGCTCTCTTCCTGAGTCCATCTTTTAAACAGAAATTTTGAAATGGGGAACAGAGGTGAGGAGGGAAAAGGAGGGATGGGGGAGGGGGAGATGGAAGGGAGGGGGGACAGGCTCAGGCAGGAAGAGGGAAAGTGGAGGACGTGGGCAGGAGTGGCAAGGGAAAAGGGGGGGAGGGGGAAGATGGTTTGGGGCCATGAGGGGGAGGGGAGGGGAGGAGGGGAGGGGGGAAGACTAGTGCAGGTTTAAATACAAATACACTTATATAAATATATAAATAAGCCCAGCTTCACGAATATTGTCTCATCACTCATTTAGCCACAACTTCTAGGTTCTCTGAGTAGATTGCTACAAAGTGATGCTAGTCAGGCTCACTGCTGGGAAGCTTAACCTACGTGTATCTGGATAATCTCCAACTAAAACATTTCAGACATTACTAGCACTTCAGGGAGTCCAACGTGGACACCCCCAAGAAAATATAAGTTCCGTACATATTTAGTGTAGTTAAACAATTCTAACATTCCAAAGTGCAATAAACAGATAACTATAGCTATATTGGGCAGAGCTATACTCTTTGTCTACCTATTGTTCTCGTGAATCTCCCGACAACTATGCCAGGCTTACCCTTCACTTCAATCTTCAATCTTCAATCTTTAGTTTGGCTAGCTGTTCTTGGGTGAGGGTAGGAGTCTGCACTTGTTCCCAAAATGTTTCCTTGTTCCTAGATGGGGCAGTGTGCCTAGTGTAGAGGTCTGTGTAAAAGCGAACAAATTCTTGTACTATGCTTTTGTTATCAGAATGGAGAGATTCATTGGACATTATGGAAGTAATGAGTGATTTCGGGGTAATTAATTTTACTGTGTTGGCCAATAGCTTTCCCGTTTTGTTCCCGAACCTGTAGAACCGTCCATGTCTGTGGTGTTGAAAGTTTAAGTTCTGTCTGTACATGGCATCCTCCCTGATTTTCTTGCATTCATAATATTTTAGTCTGGTGTGAGGGGAGGGGTGGGTCAGGTAGTCATTGTAAGCTTGCACAACCACCAAGTTTGTGTCTGTGTCTGTCCGTCTGCATCTGGAATTGTAGTGAGCTGTGAAGTTGGTTATGTGTCCCCTCATTACTGCTTTCAATGCATTCCAGAAAAGCCCTGGGGTATCCTGGTGTTGGGCATTAAATCTGGCATATTCCAGCCACCCTGTCTTCACATGTTTTTGGAAGTCTAAATTGTTATATAAATATGTGGGAAAGCGCCAGGTCCTCTGGGGAGGACTGCATGGAGTAGGTTGCAGCTCTAGCCATATGGGGACATGATCTGAGATCACAATATCTGCTATGTGGGTGTGCTTGATTTGGTTATTTAGTTGTGGGGAACACAGGAAGTAATCTATCCGGGATAGAGATCCGTGCGCCTTAGAAAGGCAGGTGAAATCTCTCTGTGTCAGATGACGAAGCCTCCACAAGTCTACCAAGCTTAGAGCAGTCTTAAAGGACGCTATAGTAACCGTTTCTACCTTGTGTCGTCTAGCTTGTTTCCCCGTGCGTTCTGACTTGATGGTGTCAACCCTGTGGTCTATAGGAGAATCTTGGATGAGATTAAAGTCCCCACCCACCAAGAGAGGTTTGTCTGCATATGGAAGCAAAGCTACTTGGAGTGAATGCCAAAATTGGGGGAGCGGCCGATTCGGGCCATAGACGTTGCATAGAATGTAGGATTTCCCTGCCACCTGCAGAGTTGCTACTATGAACCTGCCTTTTGGATCTATACTGAGTGTGTTAATCTGAGCTGCTAGGCCTTTCCTGTCAAGTATCACCACCCCACACTTGTGGCCTTCTGTTGGTGTGTAAAAGACCTGACCCACCCACCTAACCTTTAGTTTTGCATGTTCCGCCTCCGTCAGGTGCGTCTCCTGCAACAGTGCTATGTCTGCCTGGTGACGTTTAAGATTTGTAATATGGTGCTCCTTTTGACCGGGGACGTTACACCCCTGACGTTCGAGGACACCACCCTCAAGGGTCTTGACATAATGTGTGCATGTTTGGGAAAAGGATATAGGCGAGTTCAGGGTGAGAGCTAGGATATGTACAGACCTCTGCAGGGGATTCAGCAAGTGCTCTCAGTTTGAGTGAGAGGATGCATGTTGACTTACTGTTGTTGAAAAATGGAGATGATGAACTGGTCCTCAGGTAGTCAGGCTGTGGCTGTTTTGGTTCCCGCAGGCTCCCCCCTAGACCTGGAGTAAAAGACAAGACACAATATAACAACAAAGATAGAGAAGTCACAATACACAGACATAAAGTAATGATAATGTGGGCAGTATTACAAAGGCCTCGCGTGGGAAGTTTGCGGCAGGACCGGGCACCCGGGTCCCTCCATATTAACCCCTGGTTGTCAGCAAGTAAGGCAGACTGGGAGCAAAAAGTCAAAGTCTTTTTAAAGTGAGGCATCATCGGTAGGTCTGAAACAAGCCTAGACGTCGTTGCTCAGTTCTCTCCATCTTTGTCTTCAGAGTCTAGATGTTCTTGCAGCTGTTGAGGTGTGGTAAAGAGTCTAGGACCCCTTGGGGTCATAAGCCGCAGCTTGACTGGGTAAAGAAGTGAGGCCTGCCTTCCCTGCGAATGCAGCTTAGAACACAAGGGTGCAAATTCCTTCCTCTTCCTTGCAACTTCGGCTGAAAAGTCCTGGAAAATAAGTAGCCATGGTCCCTCGTAGCAGAGGTCTGACTTGGCTCTGTAAGCCTTGAGGACAGCTAGTTTTTCCTGGTAGCCAAGCAGCTTGAAAATTACTTGTCTTGGGCATTGATTAGGTCTGGCAGGTAAGGTCTCTGGCCCTATTCTGTGAGCCCTTTCCACATCAAGTGGAAGGGTGTCCGGGTCAAGTTGTAGTAGTTTGGGTAGTGTTAGAACAGTAAACTCAAGAAGGTCTTTGTTTTTAATTGACTCAGGCACCCCCACCACTCTTAGGTTTTTGCGACGGGAGCGATTCTCGAGGTCATCAAGCTTTTCTTGGAGTGTGAAATTCTGGCGCTCCAGCCTTTGGATGGTAACAGATGAGGAATGTTGGGTATCCTCAACGTCTGAGATTCTCTGTTCTGCTTGTTGCAGGCGTGTGGAGTATTGCCTGATCTCCGTGGTGAGAGTGTCCATGCCTGCCTGCAGGGTTTGCATTATAGGAAGAAAAAGGCCTTTAAGTCATGCAGCAGCGACTGAGAGGTGTCTAGGGTTGGATCCCTGTCTGGCAGCATAGGCGGTTCCAGCTGTGGTTCTGGGGCTTGTTTCTGTTTTTTTCTGCCTGTTTTTGCTTGCCCGCCATGATAGGTACTGCCTGTGTGGCAGAAATTTTGAAGTATTTGTCTACTTTCATGTGGATCAATGCAATGAAGAAGTTGCCAGGTCCTGCAGGGCTCTTCTTTGTCAGTGTAGGGCCTAGGGTATCGATCAGTTTAATTCTCCCCTTCAGCTGTGTGAGGAGGGCTGCCCTCTCCTGTTTATTTTAAGGTTTTTATGGCTTTTCGGTATGTAGGAACAGTTTGTTTCTTAGATCCCTAAGTAGCGTTATGAGTCCTTGTATAGTGAGCCAGGTAGGAATGGGATATAGGTAACACACTAGGAGCAGGGGCTTCCCAGCTTGCAGACTCAACACACTAGGTTGCTGTTATGGATTGAGCAGAGTAATAAAGAAAAAAGCACTGTGCAGACAGTAAGCACCCCACTGTTATATGTACTTGTGTTGGGGTATTCTCGTTACTTAGGTCATTAGCTCTTCTCTAGATGTTCCCTATCCGTTTCCACCGCTGAAGGGGTTAGTGGAGTCAAGGGCCTAACTCCCATGCACCAATCCCTCCCCTTCTCCTCACCCCCCGGGTCGTAGGCAAGCAGAGTCCCCTTCAAGGCCTATGGGCAGAGTTTTCCCTGCAGTACGATATAGTGCAGCAGTTAGAGGAGGGGGGGACCGGGAGCACAGGGCCGGGAGGATGGCGAGCACGCCTGTGCGCACAAAGTCACTTCACCTACTGTTTTTTTTTATAGAATAACATATAATATACTTTAGAAAAAAGTCTAACCGTGCTACATACATGCAATGAAGTATACAAGAACACTTTTTTTACAGAAAAACCTCTTATAGAGTAGTTACAGATCCGGAGGAAAGGATTTCTTCTTCTCAATAATCACATTTGGAAAAGTAGAATCTAAAAAAATAGAATCTAAAAAAATTCAAAAAGCAATTTAGAGAAAAATTTACAGAAAAATCTAGAGAAAAATGTTAAGATCCATTTCACGATTCATACCCTTTGGGAACATACAGTCTAACCTATAGATCCACATAGATTCTCTTTTCTTTAAAATTAATTCTCTATTACCACCTCTACGAGGGCTAGGAACATGATCAATTATTTGAAACTTTAATTGAGCAATTGAGTGACCTTTTGATAGAAAATGACTAGAGACTGGGGCATTTAGATCTTTACATCTTATATTTGATTTATGTTGGATAATCCTATCCCTTACTCTCTGGGTAGTCTCGCCAATGTAGATCCACCCACACGGGCATTTGATAAGATAAATCACATAACAAGAATTGCATGTAAGAAAAGCATTAATTTTATATACTTTGCCTGTGTGTGGATGTACAAAGGTAGAACCTTTTACCATGTTGTTACAATTCGCACAGCCTAAACAAGGGTAACAACCCAGATTTTTTTCGGTGATGTAGCTCTGCTTCAATTTTTTACTGCCTATATCAGCCCTCACCAATTTATCTTTAATACTAGAGCTTTTCCTGTAAGCAGACATTGGACTATTAGAAAATGATTGTACACCTGGATGGCATTCTCTCAACATAAACCAATACTTATTGATAATCCTTTTTATCTTTGAACTTTGATTATTATATTCAGAAACAAAAATAATTCTATCCTTCTTATCTTGTTCCTTAATAGTATTGGTACATGTATCCTCACTAGCCCTTTTCACTTCCTCATGCAATAGGTCAGTTGGGTAACCCCTAGCACTGAATTTCTGACCCATTTCTTTAAGCCTTTTAGTAACAAGTTCTTTGTCAGACACTATCCTCTTGACTCTTGTCATTTGACTCCTAGGTAGAGATCTAATCAAAGCCGGTAGATGAGCACTTGTAAAGTGCAACAGACTATTCTTATCTGTACTTTTCTTATATATATCTGATTTTAACATTCCACCTTCTTTATAGACCAAAGTGTCAAGAAAATGTAAGGATTGTTCATCCCAGGTGAGGGTAAACTTAATATGTCTAGTGGCACTATTTAGATCATCCACAAATTTAAGAAGGAATCCAATGTCGCCCCACCAAACACCAAAGATGTCATCTATATAGCGCCACCAAGTGACGCCATACAGATGAAACATCTCATTTTGATAAACAAATTTTTCTTCAAATGCAGACATAAATAAGTTTGCATAGGTAGGGGCGACATTGGATCCCATCGCTGTACCCTTCACCTGCATATAATAATTGTCCTCAAACAAAAAATAGTTACAATATAGGATTATGGTCAATAAATTCAATAAAAAAATCTTGTTGTGAGTCAGTGTATACACCACTTGTAATTAATTTATTCTTAATTGCACCAATCCCACTTTCGTGCTCAATTGAGGTGTATAAACTGACCACATCAAGGCTGTAGAGAATGCATCTTTCTGGTGTTTCTATGGTCTTAATTTTATCAAGAAAATCACCAGTATCTTTTATGTATGAGGTTGACTGTTCAACATAACCCCTTAAAATTTTGTCTAAATAGATAGAAATATTTGAAAAGATAGATTCTGTGCTAGCCACAATTGGCCTCCCAGGTGGTCTTTCAATTTGCTTATGCACCTTGGGTAAGGTGTAAAAAACAGGTATTATCCAATTTTCAATAAAAAGAAATTTCCTAGTCTCTTCATCAATTATACCATTTTGCAAAGCTTTATCTAAACAGAATCATATTTCTTTTTGTATTATCAATGTTGGATTGAAATTTAGTAATTTATACACACTTGTGTCACTCAATTGCATTTTAATTTCATTTACATAATATCCTTTATCCAGTACCACCAAGGCACCGCCCTTGTCTGCCTGTTTATAAATAACATTTTTATTATTTTTCAATAATTTCAGGGCCTCCCTTTCAGCTTTACCAAGATTATCAACATTAGCAATCCTATTGTGATTCTTGTAAACAGTACCTTTGCCACCAAACATACCATCTTTAAGCCTATTGATATCCTTTTCATCTGTATCAATACAGTGGTTATAGCTGTTAGGGACAAAGCTGCTTTTATTCTTTAAACCAAATTTACGAACACTTAAATCTGCATACATCTTAGCATTTCCACAAAATTCATTATTGGCAAAAAAAGATTTCAGCTTAATATTCCTAAACAGTCTATGTAAGTCCTGCTCCAGATTAAAAAAATCACAATTGCTGCTTGGGCAAAAGGAGAGTCCCTTATTAAGAACTTTTCCTTCAATGGCAGTCAGTGGGGTTTCCGGATATATTTACCACTAGGTCTTGTTCTTCCTCCTCGTTGAACGCTGCTGGTACTGCCGCTCCTTCTGCAGCACTTTCCCTTGCAAGCCTTTTGCGGTTGTGTCTTTTACCGCCACGTCGCTTCCTGCATCGGACTCCCCCGGAGAGCTGTCCGTTTGTGAGTCCATGTTACTCGCTTCCCGTCTCTGATAGCGATTACTGCGTCTGGCCCAACCGGAAGTGAGGTAGCGGTCCCTTCCGGTATTGTCCCTCGTCCACCGGTAAACTGTTCCGTGTAAGTAATCCTGCTCATCTCTGTAAAATTTCTCTCGCTTCTTTATCTGTAGTTCTTTTTTCATTTCATTGATTTCTTTATCAATCTCGGCTATCTTTGTCTCTATGTCTGTTGTCAAGAGATCAACTTTCAGGACATCCTCAATCCTTTTAATTTCAGCCTTCTGATCATCTATGGCTTTTTGTAAGTATTCAACAGTTAGAACTATAATGTCCAATGAACATTTATTAAGAATACATTCATATTTTTTGCAGTATTCTTTATTATCTACCAACAGGGTCGGTCTGGAACTCATTCTCTGTTTAGATAAAGCTTTGCAAAATGGTATAATTGATGAAGAGACTAGGAAATTTCTTTTTATTGAAAATGGGATAATACCTGTTTTTTACACCTTACCCAAGGTGCATAAGCAAATTGAAAGACCACCTGGGAGGCCAATTGTGGCTAGCACAGAATCTATCTTTTCAAATATTTCTATCTATTTAGACAAAATTTTAAGGGGTTATGTTGAACAGTCAACCTCATACATAAAAGATACTGGTGATTTTCTTGATAAAATTAAGACCATAGAAACACCAGAAAGATGCATTCTCTACAGCCTTGATGTGGTCAGTTTATACACCTCAATTGAGCACGAAAGTGGGATTGGTGCAATTAAGAATATATTAATTACAAGTGGTGTATACACTGACTCACAACAAGATTTTTTATTGAATTTATTGACCATAATCCTATATTGTAACTATTTTTTGTTTGAGGACAATTATTATATGCAGGTGAAGGGTACAGCGATGGGATCCAATGTCTCCCCTACCTATGCAAACTTATTTATGTCTGCATTTGAAGAAAAATTTGTTTATCAAAATGAGATGTTTCATCTATATGGCGTCACTTGGTGGCGCTATATAGATGACATCTTTGGTGTTTGGTGGGGCGACATTGGATCCCTTCTTAAATTTATGGATGATCTAAATAGTGCCACTAGACATATTAAGTTTACCCTCACCTGGGATGAACAATCCTTACATTTTCTTGACACTTTGGTCTATAAAGAAGGTGGAATGTTAAAATCAGATATATATAAGAAAAGTACAGATAAGAATAGTTTGTTGCACTTCACAAGTGCTCATCCACCGGCTTTGATTAGATCTCTACCTAGGAGTCAAATGACAAGAGTCAAGAGGATAGTGTCTGACAAAGAACTTGTTACTAAAAGGCTTAAAGAAATGGGTCAGAAATTCAGTGCTAGGGGTTACCCAACTGACCTATTGCATGAGGAAGTGAAAAGGGCTAGTGAGGATACATGTACCAATACTATTAAGGAACAAGATAAGAAGGATAGAATTATTTTTGTTTCTGAATATAATAATCAAAGTTCAAAGATAAAAAGGATTATCAATAAGTATTGGTTTATGTTGAGAGAATGCCATCCAGGTGTACAATCATTTTCTAATAGTCCAATGTCTGCTTACAGGAAAAGCTCTAGTATTAAAGATAAATTGGTGAGGGCTGATATAGGCAGTAAAAAATTGAAGCAGAGCTACATCACCGAAAAAAATCTGGGTTGTTACCCTTGTTTAGGCTGTGCGAATTGTAACAACATGGTAAAAGGTTCTACCTTTGTACATCCACACACAGGCAAAGTATATAAAATTAATGCTTTTCTTACATGCAATTCTTGTTATGTGATTTATCTTATCAAATGCCCGTGTGGGTGGATCTACATTGGCGAGACTACCCAGAGAGTAAGGGATAGGATTATCCAACATAAATCAAATATAAGATGTAAAGATCTAAATGCCCCAGTCTCTAGTCATTTTCTATCAAAAGGTCACTCAATTGCTCAATTAAAGTTTCAAATAATTGATCATGTTCCTAGCCCTCGTAGAGGTGGTAATAGAGAATTAATTTTAAAGAAAAGAGAATCTATGTGGATCTATAGGTTAGACTGTATGTTCCCAAAGGGTATGAATCGTGAAATGGATCTTAACATTTTTCTCTAGATTTTTCTGTAAATTTTTCTCTAAATTGCTTTTTGAATTTTTTTTAGATTCTACTTTTCCAACTGTGATTATTGAGAAGAAGAAATCCTTTCCTCCGGATCTGTAACTACTCTATAAGAGGTTTTTCTGTAAAAAAATTGTTTTTCTGTAAAAAATTTTTGTAAAAAAGTGTTCTGGTATACTTCATTGCATGTATGTAGCACGGTTAGAATTTTTTCTAAAGTATATTATATGTTATTCTTTATACTGACCATTAGGTGGCATTTACACTCAAGAGTTAAAATTCTCTGACACTGAATGTTATAATGAGCAACACCTGTGGTAGAGGGTATTTAAGAGAGGTGTTTAGTATGTTTAAGTGATATGGTTAAGGGTATTTGAGCCCGAAACGTCATGATTTTGTGTGCCTTGGTACAATAAAATTGAATATTTGGTACAATTGGAGGTGCTGCTTGAACTTTTTGCATTTGATCTATCTGTTTGGAGCTTTGGCAGGAGCTCTTCAAGCCTGCACTCCTACCACCAGTGCTGGAAGATAATATTTTGCTTTGTTTTTTTTTTAAAGATGGCGGCTCGTCTGTTATGCGAGGGTGTCCGGATCAGGAACGTCAACTGCAAGTGGCCCTCTGCCTAGTTCCCTCCACTCAGCTGGACGCTGGCTCCTGTGTCCCTCAAGCCCGCAGGGCACCCATGAGCGGCAAGTGTGTGATGAGGTACAGGCGCGGGGCTTTTGATGATGTCAAAAATGGTGCCGGGTGTTTGTATTTGCGCCTTCTCCGTCCCTCCGGGGACAAGGGCTGCTGTAAATTGCCCTTTACGCTGTGGTGTTGGTTGGGCAGGCTAAGGGGTGATTGCCCAACAAGATGCATGCGTGGGGCACTTTAATCAGGTCGCTCAGACTGGTTTTAAGCTCCTTTGTAGCCGGAGCTCTCCTTCAGTGCTCGTTTTGTTTGTTTTTTAATAACAATTAAAATAAATTGGGCTAGCAAAACACACAGGTGGGTTGAATTGCATGCATCTCATACCATTTCTCCCTGAGAGAAGGGAGAGAAAAGAAGGGGAGTGGAAAAAAGGGAGGGAAAGGAAAGCGGGAAGGAGAGGGAGAGAGAGGAGAGAAGAGAAAAGTGGTGAGGGAAAGAAAGGAGTGAAAGAAGGGAGCAAGGGAGGGAGTTTAGAGAAAGAAGGGAGGGAGGGAAAGAAGGGAGTGAGTCGAGGGAGGAAGGGAGGGAGAAAGGGAAAGAAGGGAGAGAGGAAGGGAGGGAAAGAAGAATACACTTTGAAACAATCACTGCCCTTTACATGCAACAACATACAGTAATTACCATCATTCAAGTAATGAACCTTTTTAAGTGTCCATTTACTATTTACTCCACGGGTTCATGAATGCAGAGAAAGCTAGTTATTGTAGTAAAATACATTAGCACTGAGAGTCTATGATTAGACATCACAAGCTGATCTAAGCAGTGCACAGATGCATCCAGTCTGTTAGCTGCTAAGACCTGCAATAAGCACTGCGCTCGTAGACCCACCACAGCTGATAAGGGAAGGCAGCATATCAGCACAAGGTCTTCTACTCCAGCCTCACCTTGTAAGCATATCTCCGGTCAAGTTTCTCACCAAGAATGGTTTCGATGCAAAAAGGCCGGCGGCTCTAAATGAAGCAACGCTTTAGAAGAGCACTGCCTGCAAAGAGTGATCTTAATCAGTGCATGTGTCTTGTCTTCTCTGTAAAAGCCTGCACTTTATCGCTCACTGTACTGTGTGCTGACTTTTAGAGAGAGAGGATAGGTCAGATGCGCTGCCCCTCCCAAATCTGCTGCCCTAGGCACCGGCCTTGTTGGCCTAGGCCATAATACGCCACTGTGATGTTATCTATAGATATATAAACTACTAAGATTTATCCTTAACAACAATTATTTTAAATTTGAGAAAGATTATTACAAGCAACTAAAGGGAACTGAAATGGGTTCAAATGTAGCGCCTTCATTTGCTAATATGTTTATATATGATTATGAGAAAAGACACATCCTGAGTGATCCTCTATATTCACAGTTCATTGGGATGTACTGTAGGTACATTGATAATTTGTTCCTAATATGGGCAGGAGATATGCAAAATCTGACTGACTTTATTAATAAGCTGAATAAGATTGATTCAAAGATTCGCTTCACTATGAATGCAAGTTATTCTCATCTGAATTACTTAGCTGTTATGATTATCAAACAGAATGATAGCTTAGTCACAGACTTAGGGGCCTATCTATCAAGCTCCGAAAGGAGCTTGACGGCCGGTGTTTCTGGCGAGTCTTCAGACTCGCCAGAAACAGCAGTTATGAAGCAGCGGTCACAAAGACCGCTGATCGGGTTGAATTGTTGCGATTCCTGTCCGCCTGCTCAGAGCAGGTGGACAGGAATTGCAACAATTCAACCCGATCGAGTACGATCAGGTTGATTGACACCCCCTGCTGGCGGACCATTGGCCGCGAGTCTGCAGGGGGTGACGTTGCACCAGCAGCTCTTGTGAGCTGCTGGTGCAATGTTAAATGTGGAGAGCGTATTGCTCTCCGCATTCAGCGATGTCTTGCGGACCTGATCCGCAATACATTTCTTAAATATGCCTCTTATACTTTAAGGAGACAGATAGAAACACACTGGAGCAGGGTGTTTTCTTGCTCCATTGACTTTGATGGGTGAATATGTTAACACATGGGCGATATTTTAATTTCGGCTTTTAATGCTTGTCCGGTTAGTTCACAAGTAAAAACAGTTTACTTTCAACTTGCAATACGAGTGATACGTACAACACGTACAAAAAAACTTACTTCTAGTGCAGTTAACGTTTGAGCGGGAGTGTTAAATAGCACGCCCAAAATACCTAAAAATAAATAAATACGTGAATGCTGTGACATTTATTTTATAGTAATTCTCATAACAATGTAACTGCTCTCACTATAACTTTTGAATTGTTGCTATATGAGCAGATCTATAGCTACAGTTTTGTGTAGCTCAATATCCTAATGCTGATTAAGTAATATGACTTCCTACTAATGCTCATTGATTAACAGGTACTACCTGCTAATGCTTACTGAGTATTAATATAAAGTACTTAGAAGCCAACATTGATAAAAAAAATTGCACAACTGATACTGCTATATTCATATAAATTTCTGTTTAAACATATTGGGCCAGATTACGAGTGGAGCGATATTGTTTGCGTGCGAGTGATATCGGGTTTTCCCGTACTTTTGCGCGCAAGTTAAAATGCCCCTTTCTTTCATGTAATTGGCAAGAGTCCATGAGCTAGTGACATATGGGATATACAATCCTACCAGGAGGGGCAAAGTTTCCCAAACCTCAAAATGCCTATAAATACACCCCTCACCACACCCACAATTCAGTTTTACAAACTTTGCCTCCTATGGAGGTGTTGAAGTAAGTTTGTGCTAAGATTTCTACGTTGATATGCGCTTCTCAGCATTGTTGAAGCCCGATTCCTCTCAGAGTACAGCGAATGTCAGAGGGACGTGAAGGGAGTATCACTTATTTGAATACGATGATTTCCCTAACGGGGGTCTATTTCATAGGTTCTCTGTTATAGGTCGTAGAGATTCATCTCCTACCTCCCTTTTCAGATCGACAATATACTCTCAATTTACCATTACCTCTACTAATAACTGTTTTAGTACTGGTTTGGCTATCTGCTATGTGTGGATGGGTGTCTTTGGGTAAGTATGTTTTTATTACTTAAGACACTCTCAGCTATGGTTTGGCATTTTATGCTATTATATAAAGTTCTAAATATATGTATTGTACTTATATTTGCCATGAGTCAGGTTCATGTATTTCCTTCTGCAGACTGTCAGTTTCATATTTGGGAATGTAAACACTTTACGAAATGTATTTCTTACCTGGGGTTTAGTCTTTTTTTCAATTTGACTACTTTTTGCAATTACGGGTGTTAGGCCCGCAGGTGCGTCAAATGCTAGACTTTATTGCGTCATTTTTGGCGCAAACTTTTTTTGGCGCGAAAAAATACGTTTATGACGCAACTTCGTCATTTCCGGCGTCATATGTGACGCTGAGACCTTTCACACGGCGGCGTCATTAGTGACACAAGTGTGTCATTTCCGGTCATTTTTGGCGCCAAAAAACTTTACATTGCGTTGTGCGTCATACTTGGCGCCAAATTTTTTTCATTATTTCAATACCCCATTCATGTTTGCCTCCTGCTTTCTTCTCTATCAAGAGGCCTATGCTTTTGCATTTTTTCCCATTCCTGAAACTGTCATTTAAGGAAATAGATAATTTTGCTTTATATGTTGTTTTTTCTTTTACATTGAGCAAGATGTCCCAATCCGATCCTGTCTCTGAAGTTTCTGCTGGAACATTGCTGCCTGACATCGGTTCTACCAAAGCTAAGTGCATTTGTTGTAAAATTGCAGAAATTATTCCACCGAATGTCATTTGTAATAGTTGTCATGATAAACTTTTACATGCAGATAGTGTTTCTATCAGTAATAGTACATTGCCAGTTGCAGTTCCTTCAACTTCTAATGTGCATGATATACCTGTAAATTTTAAAGAATTTGTTTCTGAATCTATTATGAAGGCTTTGTCTGCATTTCCACCTTCTAATAAACGTAAAAGGTCTTTTAAAACTTCTCATTTAGCTGATGACATTTCAAATGACCAACAACATAATAATTCATCCTCTTCTGCTGAGGATCTATCTGAAACAGAAGATCCTTCCTCAGATATTGACACTGACAAATCTACTTATTTATTTAAAATAGAGTATATGCGTTCTTTATTAAAAGAAGTGTTAATTACTTTGGATATTGAGGTAACCAGTCCTATTGATGTTCAGTCTAATAAACATTTAAATGTTGTTTTTAAACCTCCTGTGGTTTCCCCAGGTGTTTTTCCCATTCCTGAGGCTATTTCTGATATGATTTCTAGGGAATGGAATAAGCCAGGTACTTCCTTTATTCCTTCTTCAAGGTTTAAGAGATTGTATCCTTTACCAGCAAATTCTATAGAGTATTGGGAAAAGATCCCCAAAGTTGATGGGGCTATTTCTACTCTTGCTAAACGTACCACTATTCCTATGGAAGATAGCACTTCCTTTCAGGATCCTTTAGATAGGAAGCTTGAATCTTATATAAGGAAGGCCTATTTATATTCAGGTCATCTTCTCAGACCTGCTATTCCTTTGGGTGATGTTGCGGCTGCATCAACTTTCTGGTTGGAAAATTTAGCGCAACATGAATTGGATTCTGACATATCTAGCATTGTTCGCTTACTGCAACATGCTAATCATTTTATTTGTGATGCCATTTTTGATATTATCAAAATTGATGTTAGATCCATGTCTTTAGCTGTATTAGCTAGAAGAGCTTTGTGGCTTAAATCTTGGAATGCTGATATGACATCTAAATCTAGATTACTATCTCTTTCTTTCCAAGGTAATAATTTATTTGGTTCTCAGTTGGATTCTATTATTTCAACTATCACTGGAGGAAAAGGAGTTTTTTTGCCTCAGGATAAAAAACCTAAGGGTAAATCTAAGGCTTCTAACAGTTTTCATTCCTTTCGTCAGAATAAGGAACAAAAACTCAATCCTCCTCCCTAGGGGCGCGATCCGATATAGATCGCAGTTTGCGGCGCAAGCGAGGGAACCCACATCGCCCGCAGTTTCAACTCGCAAATCGAGCCATCCAATATGCGGCGCCGTCACTTGCTAAAGTGGCGCAAGTCTCACAAACCAGCGATGTCCAGAAATCTGCGTAAGTACAGATTTTTGGAGTCGCCAGTGACTTGCGCCACGTTAGAAACTGCCGGCGCCTATAAAACCTGACTAAAGTCTAAATCACCCGCACTGTCTAACACGCCTCCTAAACATAGCCCGACACGTCTAACACGCCTCCCTAACATAGCCCGACACGTCTAACCCTCTATCCGCTATCCCCCCTCACTATCCTAACAATAAAAAAGCTATTAACCCCTAAACCGCCGCTCCCGTACCCCGCCGCAACCTAATAAAGTTATTAACCCCTAAACCGTCGCTCCCGTACCCCGCCGCCATCTATATTATATCTATAACCCCCTAAAGTGAGCCCCTAACACCGCCGCCATCTATATTAAAATTATTAACCCCTAATGTAAGCCCCTAACACCGCCGCCATCTCTATTAAAATGATTAACCCCTAATTTAATCTACCTACCCCGCCGCCAGCTATATTATCTATATTAACCCTAAGTATATTATAGTTAATATAGGTATTACATTATATATATTAACTATATTAACCCTAATTATATTAGGGTTAATATAGTTAATATAGTTACTATAGTATTTATATTAACTATATTAACTCTATCTAACCCTAACACCCCTAACTAAATTTATATTAAATTAATCTAATTCATTTATAAACTAAAAGATTCCTATTTAAATCTAAATACTTACCTATAAAATAAACCCTAAGATAGCTACAATATAATTAATAATTACATTGTAGCTATGTTAGGGTTAATATTTATTTTACAGGTAAATTGTTAATTATTTTAACTAGGTATAATAGCTATTAAATAGTTATTACCTATTTAATAGCTACCTAGTTAAAATAATTACCCAATTACCTGTAAAATAAATCCTAACCTAAGTTACAAATACACCTACACTATCAATAAATTAAATAAACTACAAACATCTATCTAAAAATACAATTAAATTAACTAAACTAAATTACAAAAAAAAACAAAAGATTACAAGATTTTTAAGCTAATTACACCTATTCTAGGCCCCCTAATAAAATAATAAACCCCCAAAATAAAAAAAATTCCCTGCCCTATTCTAAATTAAAAAAAGTTCAAAGCTCTTTACCTTACCAGCCCTTAAAAGGGCCTTTTGTGGGGCATGCCCCAAAGAATTCAGCTCTTTTGCATACAAATACAATACCCCCCCCATTACAACCCACCACCCACATACCCCTATTCTAAAACCACCCAAACCCCCCTTAAAAAAGCCTAACACTACCCCCTGAAGATCTCCCTACCTTGTCTTCACCACACCGGGCCGAACTCCTGATCCGATCCGGGCGATGTCTTCCTCCAAGCGGCAAAGAAGAATTCTTCCTCCGGCGATGTCTTCCTCCAAGCGGCAAAGAAGAATTCTTCCTCCGGCGACGTCTTCCTCCAAGCGGCAGCAAAGTCTTCATTCTTCCGGCGGCATCTTCAATCTTCTTTCTTCGCTCCGCCGCCGCGGAGCATCCATCCCGGCCGACGACTGAACGACCAATGAGGTACCTTTAAATGACGTCATCCAAGATGGCGTCCGCCGAATTCCGATTGGCTGATAGGATTCTATCAGCCAATCGGAATTAAGTTAGAAAAATCTGATTGGCTGATTGAATCAGCCAATCAGATTCAAGTTCAATCCGATTGGCTGATCCAATCAGCCAATCAGATTGAGCTCGCATTCTATTGGCTGTTCCGATCAGCCAATAGAATGCGAGCTCAATCTGATTGGCTGATTGGATCAGCCAATCGGATTGAACTTGAATCTGATTGGCTGATTCAATCAGCCAATCAGATTTTTCTAACTTAATTCCGATTGGCTGATAGAATCCTATCAGCCAATCGGAATTTGGCGGACGCCATCTTGGATGACGTCATTTAAAGGTACCTCATTCGTCGTTCAGTCGTCGGCCGAGATGGATGCTCCGCGGTGGCGGAGCGAAGAAAGAAGATTGAAGATGCCGCCGGAAGGAAGAAGACTTTGCTGCCGCTTGGAGGAAGACGTCGCCGGAGGAAGAATTCTTCTTTGCCGCTTGGAGGAAGACATCGCCGGAGGAAGAATTCTTCTTTGCCGCTTGGAGGAAGACATCGCCCGGATCGGATCAGGAGTTCGGCCCGGTGTGGTGAAGACAAGGTAGGGAGAGCTTCAGGGGGGTAGTGTTAGGCTTTTTTAAGGGGGGTTTGGGTGGTTTTAGAATAGGGGTATGTGGGTGGTGGGTTGTAATGGGGGGGGGTATTGTATTTGTATGCAAAAGAGCTGAATTCTTTGGGGCATGCCCCACAAAAGGCCCTTTTAAGGGCTGGTAAGGTAAAGAGCTTTGAACTTTTTTTAATTTAGAATAGGGCAGGGAATTTTTTTTATTTTGGGGGTTTATTATTTTATTAGGGGGCCTAGAATAGGTGTAATTAGCTTAAAAATCTTGTAATCTTTTTTTTATTTTTTGTAATTTAGTTTAGTTAATTTAATTGTATTTTTAGATAGATGTTTGTAGTTTATTTAATTTATTGATAGTGTAGGTGTATTTGTAACTTCGGTTAGGATTTATTTTACAGGTAATTGGGTAATTATTTTAACTAGGTAGCTATTAAATAGGTAATAACTATTTAATAGCTATTATACCTAGTTAAAATAATTAACAATTTACCTGTAAAATAAATATTAACCCTAACATAGCTACAATGTAATTATTAATTATATTGTAGCTATCTTAGGGTTTATTTTATAGGTAAGTATTTAGATTTAAATAGGAATATTTTAGTTTATAAATGAATTAGATTAATTTAATATAAATTTAGTTAGGGGTGTTAGGGTTAGATAGAGTTAATATAGTTAATATATATATATAATGTAATACCTATATTAACTATAATATACTTAGGGTTAATATAGATAATATAGCTGGCGGCGGGGTAGGTAGATTAAATTAGGGGTTAATCATTTTAATAGAGATGGCGGCGGTGTAAGGGGCTTACATTAGGGGTTAATAATATTAATATAGCTGGCGGCGGTATAGGGGGATTAGATTAGGGGTTAATAATTTTTATATAGGTGGCGGCGGTGTAAGGGGTCAGATTAGGGGATAGATAAGGTAGATGACAGCGGTGTAAGGGGTTCTAATTAGGGGATAGATAAGGTAGATGGCGGCGGTTTTAGGGGCTCACAGTAGGGTGTTAGTTTATGTAGATGGCGGCGGGGTCCGGGAGCGGCGGTTTAGGGGTTAATAACTTTACTAGGGATTTCGGGGGGGGGGGGGATCGCGGTTGACAGGTAGATAGACATTACGCATGCATTAGGTGTTAGGTTTATTTTAGAAGATTGCGGTTGACAGGGAGATAGACTGCGCATGCGTTAGGTGTTAGGTTTATTTTAGAGGATCGCGGTTGACAGGGAGATAGACATTGCGCATGCGTTAGGTGTTAGGTTTATTTTAGCAGCCAGTTTAGGGAGTTACGGGGCTCCAATAGTCAGCGTAAGGCTTCTTACGGCTGCTTTTTGTGGCGAGGTGAAAATGGAGTAAGTTTTCTCCATTTTCTCCACGTAAGTCCTTACGCTGCATATTGGATACCAAACTGCACTGGTTTGGTATACCTGCCTATAGCCCAAAAAACTACGGGCGACGGCAGAAATATACGCGCGTAACTTCTAGGTTACGCCGTATATAGGATACCAAACCAGCGTAAATCTTGGCGTCGCCGGCTTTTGCGGGCGACGATTTTTATCGGATGGACCCCCTAGGAATCTGCTTCCAGTTGGAAGCCTTCCTCAAATTGGAATAAATCCAAGCCATTTAGGAAACCAAAGTCTGCCCCTAAGTCTGCATGAAGGTGCGGCCCTCATTCCAGCTCAGCTGGTAGGGGGCAGATTAAGGTTTTTCAAGGATTTTTGGATAAAATCTGTCCAAAATCATTGGATTCAGAGCATTGTCTCTCAAGGGTATCGAATAGGATTCAAAGTAAGACCTCCTGTGAGAAGATTTTTTCTCTCACACATTCCTGTAAATCCAGTAAAAGCTCAGGCTTTTCTGAAGTGTGTTTCAGACCTGGAGTCTTCAGGGGTAATCATGCCAGTTCCTCCTCAGGAACAAGGTTTGGGGTTTTATTCAAACCTATTCATTGTACCAAAGAAAGAAAATTTGTTCAGACCAGTTCTGGATCTGAAAATTTTGAATCATTATGTAAGAGTACCAACTTTCAAGATGGTGACTATAATGACTATTCTGCCTTTTGTTCAGCAAGGACATTATATGTCCACAATAGACTTGCAGGATGCATACCTTCATATTCCGATTCGTCCAGAACACTATCAGTTTTTGAGATTCTCTTTTCTAGACAAGCATTACCAATTTGTTGCTCTTCCATTTGGCCTAGCAACAGCTCCAATAATCTTTTCAAAGGTTCTGGGTGCCCTACTATCTGTAATCAGAGAACAGGGAATTGCGGTGTTTCCTTATTTGGACGATATCTTGGTACTAGCTCAGTCTTTACATACTGCAGAATCTCACACAAATCAACTAGTGTTGTTTCTTCGGAAACATGGTTGGAGGATCAATTTACCAAAAAGTTTCTTGATTCCTCAGACAAGGGTCACCTTTTTAGGCTTCCAGATAGATTCAATGTCCATGACTCTGTCTCTAACAGACAAGAGACGTTTAAAATTGGTTGCAGCTTGCCGGCACCTTCAGTCTCAATCATTCCCTTCAGTGGCTATGTGCATGGAAGTTTTAGGTCTCATGACTGCAGCATCGGACGCAATCCCCTTTGCTCGTTTTCACATGAGACCTCTACAGCTTTGTATGCTGAATCAATGGTGCAGGGATTATACAAAGATATCACAATTAATATCCTTAAATCCCAATGTACGACACTCTCTCACATGGTGGATAGACCACCATCGTTTGGTTCAAGGGGCTTCTTTTGTTCACCTAACCTGGACTGTGATCACAACAGATGCGAGTCTTTCAGGTTGGGGAGCTGTTTGGGGGTCTCTGACAGCACAAGGGGTTTGGAAATCTCAAGAGGCGAGATTACCAATAAATATTTTAGAACTCGGTGCAATTCTCAGGGCTCTTCAGTTCTGGCCTCTACTAAAGAGAGAATCGTTCATTTGTTTTCAGACAGACAATATCACAACTGTGGCTTATGTCAATCATCAGGGTGGGACTCACAGTCCCCAAGCTATGAAAGAAGTATCTCGGATACTTGCTTGGGCGGAATCCAGCTCCTGTCTAATCTCTGCGGTGCATATCCCAGGTGTAGACAATTGGGAGGCGGATTATCTCAGCCGCCAGACTTTACATCCAGGGGAGTGGTCTCTCAATCCAGATGTGTTTTCTCAGATTGTTCAGATGTGGGGGCTTCCAGAGATAGATCTCATGGCCTCTCATCTAAACAAGAAACTTCCCAGATACCTGTCCAGGTCCAGGGATGTTCAGGCGGAAGCAGTGGATGCGCTGACACTTCCTTGGTGTTATCAACCTGCTTACATCTTCCCGCCTCTAGTTATCCTTCCAAGAGTGATTTCCAAAATCATCATGGAACAGTCTTTTGTGTTGCTGGTGGCTCCAGCATGGCCACACAGGTTTTGGTATGCGGATCTGGTTTGGATGTCCAGTTGCCTGCCTTGGCCACTTCCGTTACGGCCGGACCTACTATCTCAAGGTCCGTTTTTCCATCAGGATCTCAAATCATTAAATTTGAAGGTATGGAAATTGAACACTTAGTTCTAAGTCATAGAGGTTTCTCTGATTCAGTGATTAATACTATGTTACAAGCTCGTAAATCTGTCTCTAGAAAGATTTATTATAGAGTTTGGAAGCCTTACATTTCAGGAAGACTTCTAGTCTATTTGTTTTATTTTCTGGTCCTAGGAAAGGCCAGAAAGCTTCTGCTGTTTCTTTGGCTTCTTGGTTGAAACTTTTGATTCATCAAGCTTATTTGGAGTCGGGTCAAACCCCGACTCAGAGAATT
The DNA here is from genome assembly GCF_027579735.1 of Bombina bombina. Lineage (NCBI taxonomy): Eukaryota > Metazoa > Chordata > Amphibia > Anura > Bombinatoridae > Bombina > Bombina bombina. The sequence goes on from NC_069499.1 coordinate 654,540,992, forward strand.
ACAGCTCATTCTACTAGATCAATCTGTACTTCAGGGGCTTTTAGGAATGAAGCTTCAGTTGATCAGATTTGCAAAGCAGCCACTTGGTCCTCTTTGCATACATTTACTAAATTCTACTATTTTGATGTATTTGCTTCTTCGGAAGCAGTTTTTGGTAGAAAAGTTCTTCAGGCAGCTGTTTCAGTTTGATTCTTCTGCTTTTTGACTTAAGTTTTTTTCTTTCAAAAGTGAAAATAAACTTATTTTTGGGTTGTGGATTATTTTCTCAGCGGAATATGGCTGTTTTTATTTTATTCCCTCCCTCTCTAGAGACTCTTGAGTGGAAGACTCCACATCTTGGGTATTGATATCCCATATGTCACTAGCTCATGGACTCTTGCCAATTACATGAAAGAAAACATAATTTATGTAAGAACTTACCTGATAAATTCATTTCTTTCATATTGGCAAGAGTCCATGAGGCCCACCCTTTTTTATGGTGGTTATGTTTTTTTGTATAAAGCACAATTATTTCCAAATTTCCTTTGTTGATGCTTTCTACTCCTTTCTTTATCACCCCACTGCTTGGTTATTCGTTAAACTGAATTGTGGGTGTGGTGAGGGGTGTATTTATAGGCATTTTGAGGTTTGGGAAACTTTGCCCCTCCTGGTAGGATTGTATATCCCATATGTCACTAGCTCATGGACTCTTGCCAATATGAAAGAAATGAATTTATCAGGTAAGTTCTTACATAAATTATGTTTTTATTACAAGTTGAAGGTAAATGCAAACACATGAGCGCAATCGCCATTTACAGTAGAATGATTATCGCAACCTCAGAGCTATGATTAACTGCTTTTCAAAACAAAAAAGTGTCACAAAACACATCAAAAATACATTAAATTTTTTAAAAAAATATTGCACAAAAAAGTTATAAGTGCTCAAAGATATGAGGTCTCAGGTGTTAAAAAAGGCAGACACACAAAGGGCTTTAACATAAAGATACTTACATACACATGTCTAAATATGTATATCTATGTAATCATATTCGGTTAAAAACACAAGTTAGCAGCTCACACAGAATGAGTAGCTTGATATGTTTCGGCCTTAATCATAAACCTCAATCACATTAAAAACCTTTAAAATATATACCTGTGGCTGTTACCTAATAGGTTAGCTATAGTCATGTGTCCTGATTGAACAATGCATACTCCCTATTAACCCTATACTGTTCTCCTGTGTATTAGTAGTAACTAATAATACTGTAGCAAATGTGCTAAAACTAGTGTGTTAAATGTATATCTGACCTAAACTTTGTAAAAATTGTACTTCACATAACTTCTTTGCGGTTCTACGAGCTTGACACATATTATTTAACATCAATGATCATACTTGTATATAAATAGATACTAAACCATACAATGTAATTGATAATAATTAATAAATAATAAGGCAGCCTTAAATCCCTGTATATGTCTTAGTATATATGTACATAACATTTATTACAAATCTAATTTAAGATATACATCTCTGAGTTTAATTCAGATATTTACAGACTTGTCACAAATACATAAGTATTCTTGTTACCCTAAAATGGGTGATATAACCCTATATCGCTACATATACAAACAGATAAACATAATTTATCAGATTATAGAAAATGGAATATAGAAAATATGTCTATTTCTGTGCAAATAAGAAAAGATTAAACATATCTTCATTTTAAATGAGGTTCTAAGGGTTTGCTACAAATGCATTGGTGGTCTTACCTCCATAAAATTAGTAAGATGGCCCTATACCCCTATCTGAAATTAGATGAATTTATATATTTAATCACTTTGCAGAAAGTGCATAAATATTTCTATATAAGTGTCGATAACCTACTAAAACACACTGATTTTTCAATCTATTAGAATATAATTAAAACCTACAGGGTGTTTAACCTATGTTTAAGGTATGGGAAATGGATGTAAATGGGCAACATAATATCTATGTATCATTTATAAAAGTTATATATAACTAGGGATGTCACAACAGGAGTATGATTTACTTAATCCCAGAAGTTTATTACATCATATATGGAATTATAACCATTTTGAATTCGAATAGCAAGGGAGAAGATCCAAAACGCCTCTCTTTTTAATAAAATTTTGTTTAGAACACCTCCCCTTTTTGACTTCTTGACTTTTTCAATGATCATCCATTTGAATGTTTTATTCGAACTATCATGGTCAGTAATAAAGTGTTTGGCTAGCTCTGAACGAGCATCTTTGCTGTTAAATAGAGGAAGACATGAAAAAACAGTGCAGTATTAATATTTTAAGTGTTTAACTATGTATTTACAATAAATATTTGAGAGAGAAAGAGAGAGAGAGAAAAAATAATAAAAAATAAAATAAAAAAAATTGCACAACTGATACTGCTATATACATATAAATTTCTGTTTAAACATGTTGGGTCATATTTATCAAGCTCCGAATGGAGCTTGATGCCCCGTGTTTCTGGCGAGTCTTCAGACTCGCCAGAAACAGCAGTTATGAAGCAGCGGTCACAAAGACCGCTGCTCCATAACTTGTCCGCCTGCTCTGAGCAGGTGGACAGACATCGCCGAAATTCAACCTGATCGGGTTGATTGACACCGCCCTGCTGGCGGTCTATTTGCCGCGAGTCTGCAGGGGGCAGCGTTGCACCAGCAGCTCTTGTGAGCTGCTGTGCAATGCTGAATACGGCGAGCGTATTGCTCGCCGTATTCAGCGAGGTCTGGCAGACCTGATCCGAACTGTCGGATCAGGTCCGCCAGACTTTCATAACTAGAGGCCATTGGGCCAGATTATGAGTGGAGCGCTATTGTTTGCGTGCGAGCGATATCGGGTTTTCACGTACATTTGCTTGCAAGCTAAAAGGCCCTTTTATTACAAGTTGAAAGTAAATGCAAACACGTGAGCGCAGTTGCCATTTACACTAGAATGATTATCGCCACCTCAGAGCTTTGGCTAACTGTTTTGCAAAACTATAAAGTGTATTGTATCAGACTATCATCAGATATATGTAGATATACTGTATATTGATGACTAAATAGAAAATATTATTCTATATGAAGAAAATTGGAATGTGAAATATTCATATTTTGATGTCACACTTGAGAATTGGGGGGATATTTATCAAGCCGTCAACTTTGTTGAATTTGACGGCACCAATACGCTCACCTAACATTGCCTAACATCGCAGTCGCAGACCTGAATACACTCTCCATATTTATAAAAAAAGCCGGTAAAAAGACGCGCACCAAGTACGGGGCGATGAGCATCGGACTGTTGTTAACTAACAGTCATCGATCTCGCGTCTATAAGGCTTTTTACCAACTTTATTTATACCCTGTCACTAAACGCTGCCACTATACTAAAAGGCTTAACCCCTATTCCGCCACTACTGGACCCCGCCGCCACCTAAATAAAGTTATTAACCCCTATCCCGCCGCTCCCGGACCCCGCCACCACCTAAATAAATGTATTAACACCTATTCCGCCATTCCTGGACCCCACCGCCACCTAAATAAATGTATTAACCCCTATCCCGCTGCTCCCAGACCCCGCCGCTACCTAAATAAATTTATTAACCCCTATCCCGCCGCTCCTGTACCCCACTGCCACTTAAATAAATGTTTTAACCATTATCCCGCTACCACTAAATAAACGTATTAACCCCTAAACCTCTGGCCTCCCACATCACTACCACTAACTAAACCTATTAACCCCTAAACCGCCAGCCCCCCACATCGCCATAAACTAAACTAAACTAAGCTATAAACCCCTAAACCTAACAACCCGTTAACTTTAAATTAAAATTACCACATCCCTATCTTAAAATAAATTTAAACTTAACTGTAGAAATAAAATAAACTATTTTTAATTAATAGTTTAAAAATAGTTTATTTTAATTCTAGAGGTAAATTTAAATTTATTGTAAGATAGGGGTGTTGTAATTTTAATTTAAAGTTAGCGGCTTGTTAGGTTTAGGGGTTAATAGCTTAATTTAGTTTATGGCGATGTGGGGGGCTGGCAGTTTAGGGGTTAATCAGTTTACTTAGTGGTAGTGATGTGGGAGGCCAGAGGTTTAGGGGTTATACCGTTTATTTAGTGGCGGCGGGGTCCGGGAGCAGCGGGATAGGGGTTAATAACTTTATTTAATGGTGATGGGGTCTGGGAGCGGCGGTATAGGGGTTAATAACTTTATTTAGTGGGCGGCGGGCCCGGTAGTGGCAGGATAAGGGTTAATACTTTTATTTAGGTTGCGGCGGGTTTGGGGAGCTGTGGAATAGGGGTTAATAAATTTTATTTAGGTTGCGGCTATGTTGGGGCAGCAGATTAGGGGTGTTTAGACTCTGGGCTTATGTTAGGGTGTTAGGTGTTAACGTTACTTGTTTTCAACCATAGAAATCAATGGGATATCTGGCAGATTGAAAACCAGGTACACTGGGCCGGAATAGCCGCAAGAGTACCTGTTAACTATTTGATAACTTTGAAATGACTGTCAAATAAAGCCGGATGTGTATTCGGAACATCTATAATGACGTAAGCATCGATCTGTGTTGGATTGAGACCGGCAGATCGTATGTTATGTCACAGATTTCAACTTTTGCCAGTCTGTAGGCTTTGATAACTAGGTCGGATCAAGCTTGCAACAATTAGGCTGGGAAATTCCAGCATATTTGCGGTTGACGGCTTGATAAATATCCCCCTATGTGTTAAGGTTAGCGCGAGAGTGGGGTGTTTTCTTTCATGTAAGTGGCAAGAGTTCATGAGCTAGTGACGTATGGGATATACATTCCTACCAGGAGGGAGCAAAGTTACCCAAACCTCAAAATGCCTATAAATACACCTCCCACCTCACTCATACCTTGGTTTTACAAACTTTGCCTCTCATGGAGGTGGTGAAGCAAGTTGTGCTTGATTTTCTAAGCATATTTAAGCTCAGTTCCTCTCTAAGTACAGTGTTTGTCTGAGGGATGTTTAGGGAGTATTGCCTGATGATGCCATGTTTTCACCTATGGGAAATCTATTCTAAGGCTCTCTGTAAATCGGTCGCAGAGATTCATCTGCTGCCTCCATTTACAGATCGACATTATACTCCTCTACCATTACCTCTGCTGATATGTTTCAGCACTGGTTTGGCTGTCTGCTATGTGTGGATGGGTGTCTTCTGCTAAGTATATATAATTTTTTAAGACACTCTCAGCTACGTTTGGCACTTTATCTTATAAAGTTTTAAATGTATATTTTATATATTTGCCATGAGTCAGGTCTGTGTATTTCCCTTTGCAGTCTAACAGTTTCAGCATGGAAATTATGTTTATGGGAGTTTTTAGGATTACCTGGGGTTCCAGTTAGTTGTAACTTTGAGTCTGTGTTTTTCAAAATCTTCATAGGCTTAGGCTCATGACGACGCAGAATGTTACTTTTTATTGCAACATTTTTGGTGCAAAAATTTTTGGCTGCCGTAACGCGAGTTGCGTCAATTTTTGCAACTTTCTTGACGCAAGTTTTTTTGGTGCAAAGTCGCGCCTGTTATAATACGAGTCGCATCATTTCATTTGTTAAGCTTTGGTGCCAAAAGTTTTTTTCTCTGCATTTATGCCATTCTTGCTGCCAAAATTTGTTATATTAAGTCTCTCCCTCTTTTGCTCTCTGCTCTCATTTGATTAATAGAAGGCTAGGTTGCTTGCTTTTGATTTTACTTCTGTATAAAAAAAATTATCATAAGCATTTTTTCCCATTCCTGAAACTGCTATTTTGAGGAAATTGGATATTTTGTTTAAATGTTATTTTTTATTTTTTGTTTTTGCAAGATGTCTCAAACTGATCCTGCCTCTGATGTTACTGTAGGAACAAAGCCTGAACACAATTCTACCAAAGCTAAGTGTGTATGTTGTAAATTAGCTGATCTTACTTCTTCAGCTCAGATATGTGGTACTTGTTATAAAAAATTATTACATGCTGATAATGTTTCTATAAGTACAAATAAGGTTAAACCTTCACAGTCTAATGTACATGATATTCCTGTAGATATAAAAGATTATATTGCTGCAGCCATAGAGAAGGCTGTGACTGCTATTCCGCCTTCAAATAAATGTAAAAGGTCTCTCCTAACTTCTCAAAAATCTGATGAAGTTTGTATTGATGGACATCATACTGAACTGATGAGGATTTCTCTGGCTCAGAGGATCCTACTTTAGAGACTGAAATTGATAAATCAACCTTTCTTTTTAAGATTGAATATATTCGTTTACTTTGGGTATTGAAGAATCTAGTCCTCTTGATAACAAGAATAGCAAACATTTGAATTCTGTTTTTAAAACTTCTGAGGTTACTCTTGAAGTTTTTCCTATTCCAGATGCTATATCTCATATGTTTACTAAGGAATGGTCTAAACTTGGTGTCTCTTTTAACCCTTCTACTAGGTTTAAAAAGCTATATCCTTTACCTGTGGCTAATTTAGAGTTTTGGGAAAAAGTCCCTAAGGTTGATGGGGCTATTTCTACTCTTGCCAAATGAACTACTATTCCTATGGAAGATAGTACTTCCTTTAATTGTCTAGCATTGTTCTTTTTCTTCAACATGCTAATCATTTCATTTGTGATGCTATATTTGGGGGCCTATATATCAAGCTCCGTACGGAGATTGAGGGCCTGTGTTTCTGGCGAGCCTTTAGGCTCGCCAGAAACACCAGTTATGAAGCAGCGTTCTAAAGACCGCCGCTCCATAACCCTTTCTGCCTGCTCTGATGAGGCGGACAGGAATCGCCGCAATTCAACCCAATCAAGTATGATTGTGTTGATTGACACCCCCTGCTGGCAGCCACAAGTCTGCAGGGGGTGACGTTGCACCAGTAGCTCTTGTGAGCTGCTGGTGCAATGCTGAATATGGAGAGCGTACTGCTCTCCGCATTCAGCGATGTCTGTCGGACCTGATCCGCACTGTCGGACCAGGTCCGACAGACATTTGTTAAATAGGCCTCTTGATGTCAATAAGATTGATATTAAATCTATGACTTTAGCTATTCTTACTAGAAGAACTTTATGGCTTAAATCTTGGAATGCTGATATGGGGTCCTATTTATCAAATGTCTTGCGGACCTGATCCGACAGTGCGGATAAGGTCCTCAAGACATCACTGAATGCGGAGAGCAATACGCTCTCCGTATTCAGCATTGCACCAGCAGCTCACAAGAGCAGGCGGACAGGTTATGGAACAGCGGTCTTTGTGACCGCTGCTTCATAACTGCTGTTTCTGGTGAGTCTGAAGACTCACCAGAAACACGGGCCATCAAGCTCCGTACGGAGCTTGATAGATAGGCCCCATGGTGTCTAAATATAGATTACTATCTTTATCATTTCAGGGTAGTAATTTATTTGGTTCTCAATTGGATTCTATTATCTCCACTATCACCGGGGGAAAGGGAGTTTTTCTGCCCCAAGATAAGAAATCTAAGGGTAAATTTAAAGCTCCCAATCGTTTTTGTTCCTTTCGTCAGAATAGAGAACAAAAGACGTTTCTCTTCCCCTAAGGCCTCTGGCTCTAATTGGAGACCATCTCCGAATAGGTTTCAGAATAAGACCTCCCATGGGAAGATTCTTTCTTTCTCATGTTTCAACAAACCCTGTGAAAGCTCAGACTTTTCGGAAATGTGTTTAAGACCTATAGCTTTCAGGGGTGATTGTTCCAATTCTTCTGCAGGAACGGGGTTTGGGTTTTTATTCAAATCTATTCATTGTCCCAAAGAAAGAAGATTCGTTCGGACCAATTCTGGATCTGAAATTTTTAAATCATTTTGTAAGAGTCCCAACTTTCAAGATGGTGACTCTAAGGACTTTATTTGCCTTTTGTTCAGGAAGGTCATTTCATCTCCACAATAGACGCATTTCCAATTTGTCGCTCTTCCATTTGGCCTAGCGACAGCTCCAAGAATCTTTTCAAAGGTTCTCAGTGCCCTTCTATCTGTAATCAGAGAGCAGGGTATTACGGTGTTTCCTTATTTAGATGATATCTGGATATTAGCTCAATCTCTTCACTTAGCAGAATCGCACACGAAACAACTAGTGTGGTTTCTTCAAAGACATGGTTGGAGGATCAATTTACAAAAGAGTTTCTTGATTCCTCAGACAAGGGTCACCTTTTTAGGTTTTCAGATAGATTCAGTGTCCATGACTCTTTCTCTGACAGACAAGAGACGAATGAAGTTAGTTTTAGCTTGTCTAAACCTTTAGTCTCTATCATTCCCTTCAGTGGCTATGTGCATGGAAGTTTTAGGTCTCATGACTGCAGCATCGGACACGATCATTTTTGCTCATTTTCATATGAGGCATCGACAGCTTTTCATGTTGCACCAATGGTGCAGGGATTATACTCAGATATCACAACTGATATACTTAAATCCCAACACTCAACTCTCTCTGACTTGGTGGTTAGACCATCACCTTATTGTTTCATCCTACCTGGACTGTGATCACAACAGATGCAAGTCTTACAGGTTGGGGAGCTGTCTGGTTCTCTGACAGCACAAGGGGTGTGGAAACCACAAGAGGTGAGGTTATTAATCAATATTTTAGAACTCTGTGCTATTGTCAGGGCTTTTCAGACGTGGCCTCTATTGAAGAGAGAACTTTACATTTGTTTTCAAACAGACAATATCACAACAGTGGCATATGTCAATCATCAAGGAAGGACACACAGTCCTTCAGCAATGAAAGAAGTATCTTGGATACTTTCTTGGGTGGAATCAAACGCTTGTCAAATTTAGTTGAATTTGTAGACAATTAGGAAGCGGATTATCTCAGCCATCAGACTTTACATCCGGGTGAGTGGTCTCTCCATCCAGATGTGTTTTCTTATCTTGTACAGATGTGGGGTCTTCCAGAAATAGATCTGATGGCCTCTCATCTAAACAAGAAGCTTCCCAGATACCTTTCCATGTCCAGGGATCCTCATGCGGAGATGGTGGATTCCTTAGCAGTTCCTTGGTTTTACCAACCTGCTTATATTTTTCCGCCTCTGGTTCTTCTTCCAAAGGTTATCTCCAAGATCATAATAGTTGTGTTTCTGATAGCACCAGCATGGCCTCACAGGTTTTGATATGCGGATCTTGTCCGGATGTCCAGTTGCCAGCTTTGGCCACTTCTTTTAAGGCCAGACCTTCTGTCTCAAGGGCCGTTTTTCCATCAGGATCTCAAATCTCTACATTTGAAGGCATGGAAATTGAATGTTTAGTACTTAGTCATAGAGGTTTCTCTGACTCAGTGATTAGCACTATGATACAGGCTCGTAAGTCTGTTTCAAGGAAAATTTATCATTGGGTTTGGAAAACCTATATTTCATGGTGTTCCACTCATAATTATTCTTGACATTCTTTCAGAATTCCTAGGATTTTACAGTTTCTTCAGGATGGTTTGGATAAGGGTTTGTCTGCAAATTCTTTGAAAGGACAAATTTCTGCTCTTTCTGTCTTATTTTATAGAAAGATTGCTAAACTTCCTGATATTCACTGTTTTGTTCAGGCTTTGATTCACATCAAACCTGTTATTAAAGGGACACTGAACTCAGTTTGTTTCCTTTGTGATTCAGATAGAGCATGAAATTTTAAGCAACTTTCAAATTTACTCCTATTATCAAATATTGTTCATTCACTTGGTATGTTTATTTGAAATGCAAGAATGTAAGTTTAGATGCCGGCCCATCAGCCAATAGGATTTTTTCTACCTTAATTCCGATTGGCTGATAGAATTCTATCAGCCAATCGGAATTGAAGGGACGCCATCTTGGATGACGTCACTTAAAGGAACCGTCATTGTTGAAGAAGAATCCGGATGAAGAGGATGCACCGCGTCGGATGTCTTGAAGATGGAGCCGCTCCACGCCGGATGGATGAAGATAGAAGATGTCGTCTGGATGAAGACTTCTGCCCATCTGGAGGACCACTTCTGCCGGCTTCGTTGAGGACTTCGGCCCATTTGTGTGAAGACTTCTCAAGGTAGGGTGATCTTCAAGGAGTTAGTGTTAGGTTTTATTAAGGGGGGACTGGGTGGGTTTTAGAGTAGGGTTGGTTGTGTGGGTGGTGGGTTTTATTGTTGGGGGGGTTTAATTTTTTTTTTTACAGGTAAAAGAGCTGATTATTTTGGGGCAATGCCCCGCAAAAGGCCCTTTTAAGGGCTATTTGTAATTGAGTGTAGGGTAGGGCCTTTTTTATTTTGGGGGGGCTTTTTTATTTTGTTAGGGGGATTAGATTAGGTGTAATTAGTTTAAAAATCTTTTACTTTGTTTATTATTTTCTGTAATTTAGTGGGGTTTTTTGTACTTTAGATAATTTTATTTAATTGTATTTAGTTTAGGGAATTTGTTTAATTATAGTGTAGTGTTAGGTGTAATTGTAACTTAGGTTAGGTTTTATTTTACAGGTATATTTGTATTTATTTTAACTAGGAAGTTATTAAATAGTTAATAACTATTTAATAACTATTGTACCTAGTTAAAATAAATACAAACTTGCCTGTAAAATAAAAATAAACCCTAAGATAGCTACGATGTAACTATTAGTTATATTGTAGCTATCTTAGGGTTTATTTTACAGGTAAGTATTTAGTTTTAAATAGAAATAATTTATTTAATGATAGTAATATTTATTTAGATTTATTTAAATTATATTTACGTTAGGGGGATGTTAGGGTTAGACGTAGGTTTAGGGGTTAATAAATTTAATATAGTGGCGGCGACATTGGGGGCGGCAGATTATGGGTTAATAAATGTAGGTAGGGGCGTCGGTGTAGGGGGGGCAGATTAGGGGTTAATAAATATAATGTAGGTTGCAGCGGTGTAAGGGGGCAGATTAGGGGTTATTTAATATAATGTAGGGGGCGGAAGATTAGGGGTTAATAATTATAATGTAAGTGGCGGTTGGCTCGGGAAGCGGCGGTTTAGGGGTTAAACACTTTATTTAGTTGCGGCGGGGTCCGTGAGCAGCGGTTTAGGGGTTAATACATTTATTAGAGTTGCGGCGGGGTCCGTGAGTAGCAGTATAGGGGGTAAACAGTATAGTATAGTGGTGGTGTTTAGTGACAGGGTAACAATAAAGCTGTAAAAAAGCTGAAGAGCAGCGAGATCGATAATTGTTAGTTAACAACAGTCCGCTGCTCATCGCACCGTACTTGGTGCGTGGCTTTTTGACAGCTTTTTTGATCATTTTGGAGAACGTATTCAGGTCCGCGGCAGCGATGTTAGGCGATCTTAAGCGAGCTTATTGGTGCCATCGAATGCAAGTAAGTTGACGGTTTGATAAATAGAAGCCTATGAATACTCTTGAAAGGTCTTTACATTCTGTGGATGTGGTAAGAGCTTTGAAATATTATGTTGAGGCTACTAAAGATTTCAGAAAGACTTCTAGTCTATTTGTTATTTTTTTCTGGCTCCAAGAAAGGTCAGAAAGCCTCTGCTATTTCTCTGGCATCTTGGTTGAAACTTTTGATTCACAAAGCTTATTTGGAGGCGGGGCAGTCTCCGCTTCAAATAATTACAGCTCATTCTACTAGATCAATTGCCACTTCTTGGGTTTTCAAGAATGAAGCTTCAGTTGATCAAATTTGCAAAGCAGGAACTTGGTCTTCTTTGCATACTTTTACTAAATTTTACCATTTTGATGTGTTTGCTTCTTCGGAAGCAGCCTTTGGTAGAAAGGTTCTTCAGGCAGTTGTCTCAGTTTGATTCTAGTGCCTTTAATTTGAGTTATTTTTAAATTTTTAAAGAAAACCTGATTATTTTTTTAAATTTAATTTCTCAGTGGATTTAGCTGTTGTTATTTTATTTCTCCTCTGTGATTCGTGGATTTCCACATCTTGGGTATTATATCCATACATCACTAGCTCATGGACTCTTGCCACTTACATGAAATAACATATAATTTATGTAAGAACTTACCTGATAAATTCATTTCTTTCATAGTGGCAAGAGTCCATGAGACCCACCCTATTTTTTGTGGTTATGATTTTTTGTATAAAGCACTTTATTTTTTCCAGTTCCTCTTCTTGTATGCTTTTTATTCCTTCTTTTACACCTCACTTCTTGGCTACATGTTAAACTAAGGCATGACACCCATCCACACATAGCAGACAGCCAAACCAGTACTGAAACATATCAGCAGAGGTAATGGTAGAGGAGTATAATGTCGATCTGTAAAGGGAGGCAGCAGATGAATCTCTGCGACCGATTTACAGAGAGCCTTTGAATAGATTTCCCATAGGTGAAAACATGGCATCATCAGGCAATACTCCCTAAACATCCCTCAGACAAACACTGTACTTAGAGAGGAACTGCTTAGAAGCACTTATAACACAAGAAAATCAAGCACAACTTGCTTCACCACCTCCATGAGAGGCAAAGTTTGTAAAACTAAGGTATGAGTGAGGTGGGAGGTGTATTTATAGGCATTTTGAGGTTTGGGAAACTTTGCCCCCTCCTGGTAGGAATGTATATCCCATACGTCACTAGCTCATAGACTCTTGCCACTATGAAAGAAATGAATTTATCAGGTAAGTTCTTACATAAATTATGTTTTTTCCACTTTTTTTCACCATTGACTTCTATGGGGGGAATAGGTTATTGCACTCGCAATACTCTAACTTCAGCTTTTTGCGCTCATCAGGTTAGCAACTTTTTACTTTTAACTCACAGTATGAGCGCAACTTGAAGCATGCAAAACGTTTACTTCAAGTGCAGTTAATGCTTGAGCGAGAGAATTAAATAGTGCTCCACTTGTAACCTGGACTGTTTTTATATTTTCAGCAACAGCATGTTTAAATGCTGCTATTTCCTATGGATGAGAAAATTATTTTGTGTGCAGTGTCCCTGTTTTATCTTGCAAATAACTATGAAAACATCTTGTCTGGACAAAATATATTTTGTGAAAATAAAAACTACCGGAGCTGCTTGCACATTTAAATGGAACTTTTTTTATAAACTTCAGCTTACTAATTTTTCATGAAAAAAAAAAATTCAAAACATTATATAAATTCATGATTGAAAACAACGCGTTCTATGTCTTTTTAAATGCATATTTGTGTTTCAATACTCTATTGCTTGAAGGGGATTTTGTTAAATTCATATCACAGCTTGTGCCCTGGCTTTGTAATGTCCACATTAAGCAATACATTTCAGATATGGGAATATAATGTGAGCTTTTAGATTTATTTCTAGAAGTTAAATACTGAGCATTAGTATCTGTAGACATGAGCCCTTCTCTGTAATCTCCCTGCAACTAAAATTTTACAGTCCTGTGAAATGCTTTGGATATTTCACAAGCACCCAGAGTCTGACTAATGATTACAGCTTCACATAAAATGGAAAGATTAGCATCTCAGTGGCCTGTTTAATATGTAAATATAACCAATGATGTGAAAGTGCTTTTAATACAAAATGTGGTTTTGTGTATCAATATATTACTGATTAGTATGAGCAATCAAAGCAGAACAATGAAACCGTTTAAAAAGAACATGAACTGGAAAGATAAACAATTTATTTTGCCTCTGTAATGAAAGTGTACCATTAATTGTTTTGTGGTAACTGCACTGCAGGTGGGATATATGTCTTACAAAAATATTACTGTAGATTCTTTTCTAAAATGCTGTAAAAGGGAATTTAACATGACACATTAACATTAAGGTACCATTTGCATACCAGAAACTTCAATGTAAAACTATCAAAAAATATTTATGTTTAAATTTATACATCTACTATTGAACCAGCTTGACCTGCCCTTGGAGGAATTTTCATATACAAGGTTATTCCTATCCATAAAGAAAGATCACATTTTTGCATGGTTTTTAAAAATGTTTTTTGTTTACTTTATACTGGAAAATTTGACACCTTTATACCTCCAAGCATTTCCCAGAGACTATCTGTGACAGGAAGTTGAAGGGTCTTATGGGTAATGGCCCTCCTATGTTTGATAGACAGAGCTGTGATGGGAGGGGCGGGGCTGTAGGTGTGCTGTAGGTAAGGTAGATGTGGGGTGGACGGAGTCAGTGCATGCTATGAGCAGATCTCTAGGAGTCCATAGAAATGAGTACAATTGCCCTAACAGGTGAAGTGCAGAAGGTGCAGCAGGCAGGCTTTGCTTTGCCTCCCACTAATGGTTTCTTAACTATTAAAAAACATTTTTTCGTACATGTTTTTGCATGTTTTTGGATTTATATGATTTAACAACCTTGACTACCAAAACCTTATTTAGGCTTGTTTAGGTAGCTTATGTTGTTTTTATTTTTTTATTGATTTTTTTTTTTTTTTTTGTGGAAAATGTTAATTTCTTTCATGTAATTGGCAAGAGTCCATGAGCTAGTGATGTATAGGATATACAATCCTACCAGGAGGGGCAAAGTTTCCCAAACCTCAAAATGCCTATAAATACACCCCTCACCACACCCACAATTCAGTTTTACAAACTTTACCTCCTATGGAGGTGGAAGATTTCTACGTTGATATGCGCTTCTCAGCATTTTGAAGCCCGGTTCCTCTCAGAGTACAGTACATGTCAGAGGGATGTGAAGGGAGTATCACCAATTGAATGCAATGGTTTTCCTCATGGGACATCTATTTCATAGGTTCTCTGTTATCGGTCGTAGAGATTCATCTCCTACCTCCCTTTTCAGATCGACGATATACTCTCATATTCCATTACCTCTACTGATAACCGTTTCAGTACTGGTTTGGCTATCTGCTATATGTGGATGGGTGTCTTTTGGTAAGTATGTTTTTATTACTTAAGACACCCTCAGCTATGGTTTGACACTTTATGCATTATTATAAAGTTCTAAATATATGTATTGTACTTACAGTATATTTGCCATGAGTCAGGTTTATGTATTTCCTTTTGCAGACTGTCAGTTTCATATTTGGGGAAAAACATATTTAGGAAATATTTTTCTTAACTAGGGTTTGATCTTTTTTCAAATTGACTGTTTTTTCATTTCAATTTCGAGGGTGCAAAATGCCAAAGTTTATTTTTGGCACGAAAGTACGTTTATGACGCAAATTCGTTATTTCCGGCGTCTTAGTTGAAGCCGAGTTCCTTACACAAGGTGGCATCGTTAATGACGCAAGTGTGTCATTTCCGAATGTTGTTAGCGCCAAAAAAAATTCAGTTACGTTGTGCATCATACTTGGCACCAAATAGTTTCATTATTTAAACCCCATTCCTATATGCCTCTTGCCTTTTTTTCTATGTCAGAGGGCTATGCTGTTTGTATTTTTTCCCATTCCTGAAACTGTCATGTAAGGAAATGGATCATTTTGCTTTATATGTTGTTTTTTCTCTTACATTTTGCAAGATGTCTCAATCTGATCCTGTCTCAGAAATCACTGTTTGAACCCTGCTGCCTGATAACAGTTGTACCAAAGCTAAGTGCATTTGTTGTAAATTTGTGTAGATTATATCTCCAGCTGTGGTTTGCAATAGTTGTCATGATAAACCTTTACATGCAGATAATGTGTCCATCAGTAATAGTACATCGCCTGTTGCTGTTCCTTCAACATCTAATGTACAAGATATACCTGTGAATTTATAAGAATTTATTGCTGTTTCTGTTCAGAAGGCTTTGTCTGCCATCCCGCCTTCTAATAAACATAAAAAAGGTCTTTTAAAACTTCTCATAAAGTTGATGAAATTTCAAATGACCGACAACATACTGAATTATCCTTCTCTGATGAGGATCTATCTGATTCAGAAGATCCTTCCTCAGATATTGACACTGACAAATCTACTTATTTATTTAAAATGGAGTATATTCATTATTTGTTAAAAGAAGTGTTGATTACATTGCATATTGAGGAAACTAGTCCTCTTGATATTAAAATTATTAAATGTTTAAATTCTTTTTATAAACATCCTGTGGTTACTCCAGAGGTTTTTCCAGTTCCTGATGCTATTTCTGATATGATTTCTAAGGAATGGAATAGGCCTGGTACTTCTTTTATTCTTTCTTCAAGGTTTACAAAATTTTATCCTTTGCCAGCAGTTACATTGGAGTTTTGGGAAAAGATCCCCAAAGTTGATGGGGCTATCTCTACTCTTGCTAAACATACTACTATTCCAATGGAAGATAGTACTTCTTTTAAAGATCCTTTAGATAGGAAACTTGAATCTTATCTAAGGAAAGCCTATTTATATTCGGGTCATCTTCTCAGGCCTGCAATTTCTTTGGCTGATGTTGCAGCTGCGTCAACTTTTTGTTTGGAAAATTTAGCGCAACAAGAATTGGATTCTGATTTGTCTAGCATTGTTCGTTTGCTTCAACATGCTATTCATTTTATTTGTGATTCCATTTTTGATATCACCAAATCGATGTTAAATCTATGTCTTTAGCTATTTTAGCTAGAAGAGCTTTGTGGCTTAAATCTTGGAATGCTGACATGACTTCTAAGTCCAGATTGCTATCTCTTTCTTTCCAAGGTAATAAGTTATTTGGTTCTCAGTTGGATTCGATTATTTCAACTGTCACTGGGGGGAAGGGAGTTTTTTTGCCTCAGAATAAAAGACCTAAGGGTAAATCTAAAGCTTCTAAACGTTTTCGTTCCTTCCGACAAAATAAGGAACAGAAACCTAATCCTTCCCCCAAGGAATCTGTTTCCAATTGGAAACCTTCTTCAAATTGGAATAAATCCAAGCCATTTAAGAAACCAAAGCCAGCCCCCAAGTCCGCACGAAGGTGCGGCCCTCATTCCAGCTCAGCTGGTAGGGGGCAGATTAAGATATTTCAAGGATGTTTGGACAAATTCTGTCCAAAATCAATGGATTCTGAGTATTGTCTCTAAGGGATATCAAATAGGATTCAGAGTAAGACCTCTTGTGAGAAGATATTTTCTCTCACGCATCCCAGCAAATCTAGTAAAGGCTCAGGCTTTCCTGAAGTGTGTTTCAGACCTGGAGTTTTCAGGGGTAATCATGCCAGTTCCGTTTCAGGAACAGGGTCTGGGGTTTAATTCAAATCTACTCATTGTCCCAAAGAAAGAAAACTCATTCAGACCAGTTTTGGATCTGAACATTTTCAATCGTTATGTAAGAGTACCAACTTTCAAAATGGTGACTATAAGGACTATTCTGCCTTTTGTTCAGCAAGGTGATTATATGTCCACAATAGTCTTGCAGGATGCATAGACAAGCATTACCAATTTGTTGCTCTTCCTTTTGGCCTAGCGACAGCTCCAAGAATCTTTTCAAAGGTTCTCGGTGCCCTACTCTCTGTAATCAGAGAGCAGGGTATTGCAGTGTTTCCTTATTTGGACGATATCTTGGTACTAGCTCTTTATGTTTTGCAGAATCTAACATGAATCAACTAGTGTTGTTTCTTCGAAAACATGGTTGGAGGATCAATTTACCAAAAAGTTCTTTGATTCCTCAGACAATTGTCACCTTTTTAGGTTTCCAGATAGATTCAGTGTCCATGACTCTGTCTCTAACTGACAAGAGATGTTTAAAATTGGTTGCAGCCTGTCGGAACCTTCAGTCTCAGTCATTCCCTTCAGTAGCTATGTGCATGGAAGTTTTAGGTTTCATGACTGCAGCATCGGACGCGATCCCCTTTGCTCGTTTTCACATGCGACCTCTTCAGCTTTGTATGCTGAACCAATAGTGCAGGGATTATACAAGGATATCACAATTATTATCCTTAAATCCCAATGTTCGACTATCTCTGACTTGGTGGTTAGATCACCATCGTATAGTTCAAGGGGCCTCTTTTGTTCGTCCAACCTGGACTGTGATCACAACAGATGCGAGTCTTTCAGGTTGGGGAGCTGTTTGGGGATCTCTGACAGCACAAGGGGTTTGGAAATCTCAAGAGGCGAGATTACCAATCAATATTTTGGAACTCCGTGAGATTTTCAGGGCTCTTCAGATTTGGCCTCTGTTAAAGAGAGAACCGTTCATTTGTTTTCAGACAGACAATATCACAACTGTGATCAGGGTGGGACTCACAGTCCCCAAGCTATGAAAGAAGTATCTTGGATACTTGCTTGGGCAGAATCCAGCTCCTGTCTAATTTCTGTGGTTCATATCTCAGGTATAGACAATTGGGAGGCGGATTATCTCAGCCGTCAGATTTTACATCTGGGGGAGTATTACCTCCATCCAGATGTGTTTTCTCAGGTTGTTCAGATGTGGGATCTTCCAGAAATAGATCTGATGGCTTCTCATCTAAACAAGAATCTTCCCAGGTACCTGTCCATGTCCAGGGATCCTCAGGCGGAAGCAGTGGATGCGTTGACAATTCTTTGGTGTTATCAACCTGCTTATATTTTCCCGCCTCTAGTTCTTCTTCCAAGAATGATCTCCAAAATCATCATGGAGCAATTGTTTGTGTTGCTGGTGGCTCCAGTATGGCCTCACAGGTTTTGGTATGTGGATCTTGTTCTGATGTCCAGTTGCCAACCTTGGCCACTTCCATTAAGGCTGGACCTTTCTCAAGGTCCGTTTTTCCATCAGGATCTCAAATCATTAAATTTGAAGGTATGGAAATGGTATGACCAAGTGCTTAGTCATAGAGGTTTCTCTGACTCAGTGATTAATACTATGTTACAGGCTCGTAAATCTGTTTCTAGAAAGATTTATTATCGAGTTTGGAAGATTTATATTTCATGGTGTTCTCATAAATTCTCTTGGCATTCTTTCAGAATTCCTAGAATTTTACAGTTTATTCAGGGTGGTTTGGATAAGGGGTTGTCTTCAAGTTCCTTGAAGGGACAAATCTCTGCTCTTTCTGTTTTATTTCACAGAAAGATTGCTAAACTTCCTAATATTCACTGTTTTGTACAGGCATTGATTTGTATCAAGCCTGTAATTAAATCAATCTCTCCTCCTTGGAGTCTTAATTTGGTTTTGAAGGCTTTACAGGCTCCTCCTTTTGAGCCTATACATTCTTTGGACATTAAACTACTTTCTTGTTCCTTTTGGCCATCTCTTCTGCTAGAAGAGTTTCTGAATTATCCGCTCTTTCTTGTGAATCTCCTTTTCTGATTTTTCATCAGGATAAGGCGGTTTTGCGGACTTCATTTAAATTCTTACCTAAGGTTGTGAATTCTAACAACATTAATAGAGAATTTGCTGTCCCTTCCTTTTGTCCTAATCCTAAGAATTCTTTGGAGAGATCATTACATTTTTTGGATGTGGTAAGAGCTTTGAAATATTATGTTGAAACTACTAAAGATTTCAGGAAGACTTCTAGTCTATTTGTTATCTTTTCTGGTTCTAGGAAAGGTCAGAAGGCTTCTGCTGTTTCCTTGGCGTCATGGTTAAAGCTTTTGATTCATCAAGCTTATTTGGAGTCGGGTCAAGCCACGCCTCGGAGAATTACAGCTCATTCTACTAGATCAGTCTCCACTTCATGGGCTTTTAAGAATGAAGCTTCAGTTGATCATATTTGCAAAGCAGAAACTTGGTCTTCTTTGCATACATTTACTAAATTCTACCGTTTTGATGTATTTGCTTCCCTCTCTCTCTAGTGACTCTTGCGTGGAGTTCCACATCTTGGATATTGCTATCCCATACTTCACTAGCTCATGGACTCTTGCCAATTACATGAAAGAAAACATAATTTATGTAAGAACTTACCTGATAAATTAATTTCTTTCACCTTGGCAAGAGTCCATGAGGCCCACCCTTTTTATGGTGGTTATGATATTTTTTGTATAAAGCACAATTATTTCCAAATTCCTTTGTTGATGCTTTGTTTCTTTATCACCCCACTACTTGGCTATTCATTAAACTGGATTGTGGGTGTGGTGAGTGGTGTATTTATAGGCATTTTGAGGTTTGGGAAACTTTGCCCCTCCTGGTAGGATTGTATATCCCATACGTCACTAGCTCATGGACTCTTGCCAATATGAAATAAATGAATTTATCAGGTAAGTTCTTACATAAATTATGTTTTTCCTGTATACTCAGTTTACATGTAAAGAAAAACATTAATTTCATAATTTTTTTTTTAAATATCTTTATCATTTGTGTGCCACATACAAGAAAGCTAAAACATCATTGATTCAACATGGGCAAGATATTACAAAATGACAACATAACTGATGTCTTGTGAAGATGTTCTAATCCGAAAGGCCAAAGGCATACATAGGAAGTACAGTTCCACTAAAGATATGAACCTGGCCTGTGAACAATGGGTCAGTACTCCCATAAGGCACATTTTTAACCTACAAACAGAATAAACCTAATTAACTTAATCAAATATTTGCCAACTCGGATTGTTTCACCTCATCTCCCTTCACTCCTAGTTCTCTATTTAGTCAAACTCCCACTTACCTCTCAGATTGGCCTCTAGTATGTATTCCGTGTTTCTGAATGGTGCTATGACCATCCTACGCAATGTGATTGGGAGCGTGTGAATGAATGGTTCCCATTTTGTAACAAAAGACTTCACTCTCTTAGTCATGTCTCCTAATCCATCTGACTGTTCAATGAGCATTTGATTTAGTAATGACTGCTTCAACTGTGTCACAGTAGGTGGATTACGTTTGAGCCAGTTCTGGAATATCAGTCGCCTGGCTATTAAAACTATGTTGGACATAAATGGTTTAGAATTTCTCGGTATTCTCCCAAAGTCTAACAGTATGATATTTCTAAGCGTCAGTTCATTAATGTGAGTATGCATGTTCAAGTATGCCCAGTAAGTTGTCATCCTCCAAAATTTAACTAGCTTGGGACAGCTCCACAGCATGTGTCTAATGTCTGCATCTTCCTTCCCACATTTTGGGCATTTATTATCTCTTTCTGCTCTCCATTTCTGAAACTTCTTAGGTGTTATGTAGCTATCATGTATGAGTTTAAAGGGTGGCTCGCCTGACCTTATGTATACTTTCCTCTATCTCCTTACTGGTCACTTCTTCCCCTAACAAGGAACTCCAGGTCTCAGCAATTCTACTTAAGCATGAGATGTTCGTCATTCTATTCAACTTCTTATATAGCAGTGATATAGATGTGTTACCTTGCTCTACTAACTGCACACTTTGCACTATCTGCGATTGTTCAACTCCCCTTTTCTCCCTCAGTAGTGTTGTGTAGTAATGCCTAGCCTGCAGGTAAGTGTAATGGTGTGTTTTAGGCAGCCCAAACACCTGTCTCAGCTCCTCGAATGTTTGCATGTGGTTCCCCCCTGGCAACAGAGTCTGGGCCATCGTGTGCAGTCCTAGCTCTCTCCAATGAATAAAGGCTTCAGATGTGATACCCGCAGGGAATTCGGGATCCCCCCCCCATGGCAAGTAGGCCAGTACTCTATGATCTCCACCCAGGTGTTTACAAGTTAACCTCCAGGCTCTCGCCGGCTGATTCAATAGGTCAATGTCATTCAGGTATTAGTCGCCTGCGAATGGGTCATATGTAGTATCATCTCTAATGTCCAAAGGTTTTATCAGTGCGTTTTCCAATTTAATGTTTGTAAATTTCCCTTGCCCTGTCAGCCAGTCAGTGGTAAACTTACACTGAGCTGCCCAGTAATAAAATTCAAAGTTGGGTAATGCCAGTTCACCCATCTCACGTGATGCAGTAAGTTTGGAGTAAACCCTATGCTTCTTATTGGACCATACAAATCGAGGACCATCCTCACTACATTCTGCAAATCTGATTTTTTGAGTAAAAAGGGTAGTGTCTGGAAAAAATAAAGTAATTTTGGAAAGTAGACCATTTTTATAAGACCCACTCTGCCTGATAGGGATAGAGGGAGCGGGGACCACGTTTTAAGCAGATTCTTCAGCTGCCCTAGCAGAGGACCATAATTTATTGAATACCACCTCCGCGGGTCAATATTAAGAGTTACACCCAGATACTTAAAATTCCCTTCCACTACCTTAAAGTCAAAATGTGGGATTTGCCTGTCGCCTTTTGATAATAGCCATATTAACTCTGTTTTGTCTGTGTTAATCACATACCCCGAGATCTTGCTAAACTAATCTATTAACTCCATTAATTTAGGGATGTTTCTGCAGGGGTCCTGAACGAATAGCACCATATCGTCAGCGAAAAGTGAGATATGTGAGACTGTTTCATCTATCTGCATTCCCTCTAGTTGTTGCCTAATTCTCCACGCCAGGGGTTCAATCGCAATGTCAAAAAGAAGCGGAGACAGGGGGCAACCCTGTCTCGTGCCTCTATGAAGTAAGAAAGGCGGTGTGGCTATCCCATTTATAAGGATAGACGCCTGTGAGATCCTGTATAAGTCAGATACCGCCTTCACAAATGAGCCTTTTATTCCCATCTTCCCCAAAGTATAGAAGAGGTGTTCCCACAATACCTTATCGAAGGATTTTTCAGCATTGATTAGTAATAAGGCTGCTTCCTTGTGGTTTTCTCTCCTCTTACTGTCATGTGCCAGCTGCCAATAATACTGAATGACTGTCTGGACTCTTCTAATGTTAAGGGCTGAAGACCTTTCCTTGACAAAACCAGTCTGATCGCTATGAATAAGCGATGGTAGGACTCTTGCCAGTCTATTCGCCAAAGTTTTTGTTAAGATTTTATAATCCTGGTTAAGCAGGGATATAGGGCGATAAGACTGTGCTAGAAGGGGGTCTCGTCCTTCCTTTGGAATAATGCTAATGTGAGCTTCCACAAATCTAACAGAGGGAACCACTGTGTCGTCTAGCAAGCCATTAAACAACTTCGCCAGGGCCCCAGCTATGTCTGATTCCATAATTTTGTAGAATTCCGCCGGCAGCCCATCAGGGCCTGGGGAATTCTCTAGTTTTAAATCTTTAATTGTGGCTGTTATTTCCTCCTGGGTAATGGGAGAGTTAATTTCCGTAAGTTGATTCTGCTCTATTTTTGGTAACTGGATCGGGGTCCAGAATCTTTCCCTGTCCGTGTCATCTACGTGTTGCTCCGAGTAAAGGCCCTTGTAAAAACTATTAAAGGCGTCTTGGATGTCTGCCTCTTTATTTAATATGTCTCCTCCTTGCTTTATCGCTAGAATAGAACCCCTTTTCCTAGTCAGTTTGGTAACTCTGGCTAGTAGCTTCCCAGTTTTACTCCCAAATCTATAGTACTTGGCTTGCGTTTTAGCATGGGCTTTATTGGTTTGTTGGAAAATATAGTTATCCCTAAGCGCTTTGACTTCTTTATATTTGTGCCTATTTGTGTTGTTAGGATTCCTAAGATATTTGTTTCTAGCGTTTTACGAGGCGTGTCAGAAGCTGTTCTGTTTTTTGTTTGTTTTGTTTTTTAATGGATGTGGCGTAAGCCGATATGGCTCCTCGTAAAACAGCTTTGGCCGTTTCCAAGAATAGAAGGGGATCATCTGTGTGTGCCTTATTAAGGTCTGCATATGTATGCCATTCACCTAGTATATGCCTATAGAAGTTTGGGTCTTTGTATAGATATGTCGTAAAAACCCATTTGTTAGACTTACGATTAGGGGAATCTGTATGGATCTTCACCTCTATAGGAGCATGATCCGAAATCATTATAGGGTCTATTGCTGCTTCTGCTACTCTGGGGCACATCATGGAAGAGACCAGAAATTAATCTAATCTCGATAGAGTGTCCTTTGCTACAGACATGCACGTGTATTCCCTGTTCTCTGGGTATTTGGCTCTCCACACATCCTGCAAGTTCAAAGATCTCGCCAGCGTGCGTATCACCAATGACTCTTTTTTGGAGTTAAGAACTCTCTGGATTGTTGGAGTGTTCCTGTCTGGGTTAGAAAATCTATCTGCGGGGCAATGTTAAAGTCCCCTCCAATGATGAGAGGTGAAGTGGTGAACTTTATTATCTCTGAGTGTAATGCCCTCCAGAACCTCTGTTTTTGAGTTTGTGGCCCATATACTCCAACCAGCGTGAAGGATA
This sequence comes from Bombina bombina, assembly GCF_027579735.1. Taxonomy (NCBI): domain Eukaryota; kingdom Metazoa; phylum Chordata; class Amphibia; order Anura; family Bombinatoridae; genus Bombina; species Bombina bombina. Next base: position 654,564,846 of record NC_069499.1, read on the forward strand.
GTCCCCCAACTTCCATCTGGATCATGACAAATCTCCCTTCCTGGTCAGTCTGCGTTTTGGTGATGGTGTATTGCAAATTCTTCCTAAACAGGACCGCCACTCCTCTGGCTCTCCTCTGCTCATATGGCGTATTGTCATGGTTCAGCCTGGAATTGAACATGGTACCTGTCTCTATTTCTGCTGCTGTTCTTTCCCAGCCTGTTGTTTTACCACTATGCCACCAGATGGCTTGATCACAGGAAAAGAATATTGTGTTTTTCTGTTTGCTGCAACTTTGGCTCTCTGGCTCCACCTGCTTGCCAGCTGAAACAAATCATTTAATCAGCAGCCTGCTTTATCTGGGGTGTTTGTTTGCAATTCTGTGCTTTGACATTAAGAGTGATACTCTGAAAGACTCTCTGCTCCTGTATCCTGTGTGAAATACAGATTTGTTGGATTTCCTGGTTCCTGATTTCTGCTTCAATTACTGACTACTCTTCTGGATAATCTCTTGGCACTGTGTTTCATTTTGGGACTGATTTCCTGGCAATTGATCTTGCCTAAAACTCTCTTTCCTAAGGACTGGCTCAGGTACTTTTGCTTGCTTGTTTCCTGATACTACACAGTTCCAGTCTACAGCATATGCAAGTATTCAGTTTGTTATTACAAAGCCCTGCATTCCTTCGTGTTATTACACAGTTCCAGTCTACAGCATATGCAAATATCCTGTTTGTTATTACAAAGCCCTGCATTCCTGAGTGTTATTACACAGTTCCAGTCTACAGCATATGCAAATATCCTGTTTGTTATTACAAAGTCTGCATTCCTGCCTGTTATTACACAGTTCCATTTCTACAGCATATGCAAGTATCCTGTTTGTTATTACAAAGCTCTGCATTCCTGCCTGTTATTACAAAGAACTGTATTCCTGCCTAATACTACAACCTATAGACTTTGTCTTATCTAATTGCATATCTCTACATTGCTTTATCCTATAAATAAAACCATCTCCTTTATTTCCTAAAACGTTGTACCTGTTTAATTATGCCTAAAAGGAAAGACTCACGCAGACAAAACACAACATTAACCCCAAAACCTGACACCTCTGCACAACAGCTCCTTACTCCTGAACCTGCTCCCTTGCAGAGTATGACACGTATATATAACCTCCCCCACCCAATTCTGTTTCAGTTTCTGATGTTCTAGTTGTGATAAGTGTGTCTCCTCCAGAATGGCAATGTCAGCTCTTCTGGAATGTAAGTAACGTAATATTGATCTACGCTTTTGTGGAGATGTGATACCCCCTACATTCCAACTCATTATAGATAAGTAGTAACTCAACATAGTGTATTCTCCTGTGTGCTGGATGTGCTGATATGTACAGTAGTGTAGGGCATTGTGTTGTGAGTACATTGAAATACCTTGACCATTCCATCAGTTGTATGACCGTGTTCTGTCGACTAAGACTAATTTGCCCTCTCACTGGGCCCCTGGGATAGAGGTGAGCATCCTGTTGGATAGACAAAAAAACATTCAGTAAACAACACAGAAAACAATATAAAACATGCATCACAATTTTTAACAGATCAAACCAGTTTCTCTTCAACACTCAACTAATATTCATAGTCTAAGTTCTTTTTTGTGTACTGTACACCTTACCCCAAAAACTAGATTTCCTAGCAAGAAAACTAAGCGACTACATTCTAATCCCCCCCCCCTTCCCAAATGCTCCCAAACCAGGGGACGGGCTCTACTCGGCGGTATCAACTAAAGAACAGTCCCCTCTAGCCAAAGAGAGGGGGTCATCCCCTTGAATTCCTGTAATCTACTAATACAAATAGAAAATAGGGGGGGAATAAGTTTCCTCTTCCATAGTCTGCTTCCTATTATATATTACAACAGCTTAACTAAATTACTCTTTGGTATCTGCCTTATAACATAGCTATAACAAAATCTATTAACTTTTGAGGTGAGGTAAAGACCCCTCTATCATGAGAGTTAGTGTTCAACAGTTAACCCTTTATGGGTTCAGTGTCTTTCATCTCTCCTAAGCAATATGAAAAAATGTCCCGAATCTTTTACCATTTCCTAAGGTTAGGCTACTCTCGCTCAAGAGTCCTTAGCTGTAAGGTCTTGCTCCTGTCTCAGAAATTTCTGAAGGTGTCTAGGATCTTCGAAAAACTTGACCCCCTGTTGGGTCTGGAGCCTAAGTCTCGCCGGGAACAGAAAAAAAAGGAACGACCAGTTTCTATCAATGTCTTGCAATAGGGCGAAAACTCTCTTCTTCTCCTGGAAATTTCCGCAGAATAGTCCTGGAAGATCAATATTTTTTTCCCCTCAAAACTCAAGGGGGAGTTCAGGCGATAGGCTCTTAGAAGTAGGATCTTATCTTTAAAATTGAGATATCGGATCATCACTTGACGGGGCCCTCTCGAGTTTTTCTGATCTTGGTTGATGTTTCCCACCCTGTGGGCCCTCTCAACAACACATGGTATATCCTCAGGTTTAGCAAAGTAGGTAAGGTGCGCTCAGCAAATTCAAATAAGTCCGTGTTTGGCACTGTTTCTGGCAATCTAAAAATGCGCAGGTTGTTGCGCCTTGAGCGGTTCTCAAGGTCGTCAACTTTGTCAAGCAAAATTTTGTTCTGAGCTTCAAGCGCAGCAATCTTAGTAGAACTTTCTCTTTGCAGGACTTCTCCATCTCCCACTCTTTGCTCAATATGCTGGAGTCTAGAGGAAAAGGACTTAAAATCTGATGACAGTGAATCCATCCCTGTCTGCAACTGCTCTATCTTAGGCAAGAATAGAGCAGAAATTTGAGAAACAATAGGGTGAGTGTCTGTTAAGCTCTCCTCAGCAGTTTCCGCCACCATGTTTTCTGCAGTGTGTACCTCCACTGCAGCTTTGGATTTTCTTTCCTGGTGTTTTTGCCTATCGGACATTGTGCCAGTGGCCTTAACAAAGCTGGAATAGTATTTCTGCATGCACCTATCAGATAATTTGCTTCTACCTTCAGGAAGTTTGTGCAGGAGGTAGGAACTAAATTTTACAGCCCAGAGGATAATATCAGTTGGTCAGGCCCTCAGTAGCTGATCCTCCCAGCAATCGCCCAGCTTTCATGCAGCTGCAGAATGTAAGGGTTTAGTGTACTGTATGGTTACTGTTTCATATCTGAACGCTGTTCAGTATCATTTTGCATTAGAGAGCTTCCTAGCAATGTCTGCATCTCCAGCAAGTTCGCTGTGTTAATGTGTCTGTGGTATATTGAAACATGTGTGCTGCACTCTCTCAAGGCAGGGATCTAGCCTCACACACAGTCTTTTTCAACTTATTATTGATCAGTGTAGTCCAGCCCCAACTATGGGAGATAAGTCAAGCGTTATGTGGTTTCTAGGCAACCACGTGGGTGACCGGGTGCTCAAATATTGTCTATTCATGCTGCCAGCTGTGGACAAGGCCTTGGCTCTGTTAATGTGTAGGCTAGAGTGGCCGGGGCTGGGTATAATCTTTAATCTCTTGCGTGTGCTGGTTTATTCCACCCTATTACTGCCCCCCTTCACCTGAATGCAGCAAGATGGTGGACCGCCTCTTTCTTACCACCCAGCTCACTTCTTCCTACGTGCTTCTCCTTGCCCCTTGTGTCCCCCGGTCAAGCCCGAGATCGCCTCCAACTGTGCAGGGTTACTCAATCCCGTCTGATGGGGGATTAGTCCGCACTCTCTATGTGCGGTTCTCGGCGGCTGCGGCCGTTACTACTTTTTAAAGTTTTCTCGGGGGGGGGGAAATGTTGATATTGGCTCCTGTCTTGTTACGTGTCCGGACAGGTCTTAAAATGTCCCTGTCAAGGATCAGCAGCTTCTTGGGCTTAAACGGTCGCCAATAAGGGAAGTTTTGGAGCTATAATAGTCTGGATAAATTTCTGTATATAAACAAAATTCATGGATATGATTGCTAGTATTAAATGGGTCACATTTTAATGGGGTTATTTAAGCTTAACTGGAGCTTTTTGTAAGTATTTTAGATTTGTATAGGTTGAACTCGATGGACTTCAGTCTTTTTTCAACCTTATCTACTATGTTACTATGTTACTATGTTATGATCACGGAGCTCCTGTTCCCTTCGACCGTTCACTCCGCCCGCCCACCGGAAGTCCCCTAATTTCATATTTTAATAAAAACATAAAAATATAGTTTGATCACACTTATGAAAACTATGAAACTTTTACACAACTAAAATACAATTATGTTTTTTATTCATTTGTGGTTATAGTTGAGTTATCGGATGTTTTAAAATATTAATTATAAATTGACGTAAATTGGTATAAAATTGTTACTTGCAGTAAAGTCATGAACTGACAATTTAAATTAGGTTAAAAAAATGTATGCATTGTGAATGCAGTAGTCATTAATATAGAATCAACATGTTTTTCAAACATGTATTTCCTGTTTACCCAGTACAGGTGTAAGAAAACAACAATCTGGTTATATAATTTTACACGTAATTTTGTGTGGTTAATTAATTTGAACAGTGATGCTATAAACAAATGATACTGAAAGGGAAACAAAACTACTCAAGTTGAATTCAGTTAGTGAATGGCAAAGTCTAATGGTTAGGAATTGGGGCAAAGGTTGTGTCAGTATGGGCAATCGGAGGCTTTGTTGTTTGAGCTATTGAATTTAAAGGGACACTTAACTCAAATTTTTTCTTTCATGATTCAGAAAGAGTATGACATTTTAAGCAACTTTCTAATTTTCTCCTATTATCAAATTTTCTTCGTTCTCTTGCTATCTTTATTTTAAAAGCAGGAATGTAAATCTTAGCAGTCAGCCCATTTAAGGTTCAGCACCATGGATAGTGCTTGCTTAATGGAGGCTGACATTTACCCACCAATAAGCAAGCATAACCCAGGTTCTCAACCAAAAATGGGCCAGCTCCTATGCATCATATCCCTGATTTTTAAATAAAGATAGCAAGAGAATGAAGAAACATTGGTAATAGGAGTAAATTAGAAAGTTGCTTAAAATTGCTTGCTCTATCTGAATCATGAAAGAAAAAAATTGGGTTTAGTGTCCCTTTAATGTAATGTGTACTCTAAACTTTTGATTGGATGTATCCAACTGGCCATTGTTTTAAAAAATAAAGCAATATGCAGAATAAGCTTCTGGAAGATATGGTTATATTTGTTTTATGCAAAAATATATTTTTAAATACAGGAACAGGTTTGCACTAAGGATGCAGGCATGCAAGTAATATATAAAAGGAGATTTCCATGTCTTTAGTTACTGTTGCTAGTTTAAATGCTAACTCCTAAGGGCCGATTTATTAAAGTGCGGATGGACATGATACGATGCAGCATATCATGTCCGCCGCGCATCAATAAATGCCGACAGTATACGCTGTCGGCATTTATCATTGCTCAAGCATTTATTGTGAACTGCTTGTGCAATGCAACCTCCTGCAGATTTGCGGCCAATTGGCCCGTTAGAAGGGGATGTCAATCAGCCCGATTATATAGGATCGGCGGATTGAAGACCGCAGCCTCAGAGGCAGCGGACATGTTATGCAGCAGCGGTCTTTAGACCGCTGTTTCATAACTGCCGCTTCCAGCGAGCCTGAAGGCTCGCGCGGAAACAGGGCCATCAAGCTCCATTCGGAGCTTCATAATTTGGCCCCCTAGTTTTAATTATGATGGCTGTAGGAATATTAATAAGTAAATTCCTGTTGATATGCTGGAATGTAGCGTTACCTTTGAAGGCTTCTGCTCACTTATAAGTTTGTGAAGACCCCATAAAAGCAATGTTTAGGTCTGTCAAGGTATCTGAACTATACTTAATTATTTGGGTAAGGTTCTGCTCTATTTTTCCATTGGCCTTCAAATTGTGTTCCTTTTTATTAGGGCAATTTTGGTAGTAAAGGGTTTCAAATTCTGCAACTAATTACCTGTGGTCTTTTATTATATTTTGTAGCAAATCTGTTTCCTTTAGAATTTTGGTAACAATTACCTCTTCTTTCAATGTATTTACCTTGCTGACTATATGATCTGAATTGTTTAATTGTTCCTCATGGGTGGGGTATACTGCTTCTCCCGTTAGGATGGAAAAAAAGTACAGGGATTCTTCCACTTGCTCAGATTCCCATATAAGTTTAAGCTTTATTTCCAGCGCTTGAGTAGGCCGGTCCTTTGGGCCAGGTAAGAGGGGCACCCAGGGCCTCACTCTTTGTGAGGTTATGAGATGGTGCAATGTATATGTTGTACTTAGATTATGAGTGTTTATGATATCAGGAGATCTTTTATTTTGTGTTATTCTTTAACCCCTTAATGACAACTGACGTACCAGGTACGTCATGCAAAAACTAACAGTTAATGACAATAGACTACCTGGTACGTCAGTTGTCTAACAGAGTGCTGGAAGCGATCGCAATCACTTCCAGCAGCTCTGAGAATATTGCAGTGATGCCTTGATATGGAGGCATCCTGCAATACCCCTTTACAAGCCTCCGATGCAGAGAGAGCCACTCTGTGGCCCTCTCTGCAGCGGTATCGATGGTACCGTTGTCCGGGTGGGAGCGCGCGTGCGTGCAGGGGGGGCGCGTGCACATGAGCGGGTGTGCACGGGGGCATGCGCGTGCACGTGGTGCGTGTGCACGTGCATGCGCGCGCATTAGCCACACTGACACCAATGAGGGCAGAAAGGGGTAAAAAAAAAAAAAATTAAATATAAAAGGATCTGGGAGGGGAGGGGGTGGGGGTATTGTGGGGGGCTGCTACACTACAGAAAGAGTTTTAAAGTTAAAAATAAAATAAAAACTTTGGTTTTTGGGGCCAAACTGGGTACTGGCAGACAGGGTTAGAGAGCTGGAGGGGGGGGATCAGGGAGGTTGGGGCTAAGGCAGGGGTCCATCACAGCTAAAATATTTTATTATTTTTATTTTAAAAAAAAAAACTCTTTTATTTAGTACTGGCAGACTTTCTGCCAGTACTTAAGATAGCGGGAACAATTGTGGGGTGGGGGAGGGAAGAGAGCTGTTTGGGAGGGATCAGGGGGTGGGATGTGTCAGGTGGGATGCTGATCTCTAAAATTAACCCTGCAAGCTACCTAATTTAACCCCTTCACTGCTGGGCATAACGCACGTGTGGTGCGCAGCAGCATTTAGCGGCCTTCTAATTGCCAAAAAGCAACGCCAAAGCCATATAAGTCTGCTATTTCTGAACAAAGGGGATCCCAGAGAAGCCTTTACAACAATTTCTGCCATAATAGCACAAGCTGTTTGTAAATAATTTCAGTGAGAAACCTAAAATTGTGAAAAATGTAAAGTTTTTTTTTTATTTGCTCGCATTTGGCGGTGAAATGGTGGCATAAAATATACCAAAATGGGCCTAGATCAATACTTGGGGTTGTCTACTACACTACGCTAAAGCTAAAATTAACCCTACGAGCTCCTTACAAGCTCCCTATTTAACCCCTTCACTCCTGGGCATAAAACACGTGTGGTTCGCAGCGGCATTTAGCGGCCTTCTAATTACCAAAAAGCAACCCCAAAGCCATATAAGTCTGTTATTTCTGAAAAAAGGGGATCCCAGAGAAGCATTTACAACCATTTGTGCCATAATTGCAGAAGCTGTTTGTAAATAATTTCAGTGGGAAACCTAAAGTTTGTGAAAAATTTGTGAAAAAGTGAACTTTTTTTTTTTATCGCATTTGGCGGTGAAATGGTGGCATGAAATATACCAAAATGGGCCTAGATCAATACTTTGGGTTATCTTCTAAAAAAAAAATATACATGTTAAGGGATATTCCGGTATTCCTGACAGATATCAGGGTTCCAATGTAACTAGCGCTAATTTTGAAAAAAGTGGTTTGGAAATAGCAAAGTGCTACTTGTATTTATTGCCCTATAAATTGCAAAAAAAAAGCAAAGAACGTGTAAACATTGGGTATTTCTAAACTCAGGACAAAATGTAGAAACTATTTAGCATGGGTGTTTTTTTGGTGATTGTAGATGTGTAACAGATTTTGGGGGTCAAAGTTAGAAAAAGTGTGTTTTTTTCCATTTTTCCTAATATTTTATAATCTTTTTTTAGTAAAATATGATGAAAATAATGGTATCTTTAGAAAGTCCATTTAATGGCGAGAAAAACGGTATATAATATGTGTGGGTACAGTAAATGAGTAAGAGGAAAATTACAGCTAAACACAAACACTGCAGAAATGTAAAAATAGCTATTGTCATTAAGGGTAAGAAAATTGAAAAATGGTCCGGTCATTAAGGGGTTAAATAAGTATCACTGAATGTTGGCACAGGTATGGGCCATAGAAGGGGCAGGGCATACAGTGGAGGAGAATGCGGGCACTGGGCTGAGGGGCTCCAAAAATGTATCTTTCCCACTGCCCCACAAATGCTAAGGTTGGCCCTGCCATTGAGACATACTCCTACATTTTTCTCCCTCACATTTTAGAACCAAGAAGCAAAAGTGTTATGTGTCTGTTATACATTAGATTTATTAGAGAAGGTTTTTAATTAATATCTTTCAAATTTTAATTCTTTAAATATGAATTCTGATATACTTTAGTTGTTCTATTCTTCTGTTCTATAACCCTAAGTATGATAAAGAAGGTTTTCTACAAAAGCTCAATAATCTAAAATATTATCTGAAAACTTCCAAGACTTCTTTGACTAACTGGATTCTTTCCTATATTTTTATGTCTTTTGGGCTCAGGATGAAATCTCCACCATTTTGAGAAAGGACTCATTTACACCAGTATGGGCCAAGTATAATAAAGCAACAACAGACAAAGCACTATTCATGGGCAAGCATATTTTTCCTTATACTTACCTTAGTATTGACATTAATTAATAAGAGTTGCTTTAGTACTAACCTAACAGTTAACCCTCATGTATTACCAAGGAAATACAAGAGGAAACAAGATTTATACTTAGCAATGAGTTTCTTCATGTTTGAAGCAGTAACATAAAAAACACACGGCCAGATTACGAGTTTTGCGTTATGAGCAGCTCGGTAATAACTTGCAAGTTATTTCCACCGCTCACCTTTAATAGTGCTGCTATTACAGGTTTGCAAAACCCGGTGTTAGCGGGCAATATGGTTGCGTTGAGCTCCATACCGCATACAAATACCAGCACTGCTTTGAGCTGGTTTTACATGCTCATGCACGATTTCCCCATAGCCGGCTAAAAAAAAGCCTAACACCTGCAATAAAGGAGCGTAAAGCTCTGTAACGCAGCCCCATTGATTCCTAGGTGGAAAGAAAATTTATGTTTACACCTAACACCCTAACATATACCCTGAGTCTAAACACCCCTAATCTGCCGCCCCGACATCGCCAACACCTACATTACACTTATTAACCCATAATCTGCCGTCCTCGACATCACCGACACCTACCTACACTTATTAACCCATAATCTGCGGCCCCCAATGTCGCCGCCTACACAAATTTATTAACCCCTAATCTGCCGCCCCTAACGTCGCCGCCGCCACCCCCTAAACCTCTGGCCTCCCACATCACTAATACTAAATAAATATATTAACCCCTAAACCTAAGTCTAACCCTAACACCCCTAACTTTAATATAATTAAAATAAATCTAAATAAAACCTACTATTAATAACTAAATAATTCCTATTTAAAACTAAATACCTGTAAAATAAAACCTAACCTAGCTACAATATAACTAATAGTTATATTGTATCTAGCTTAGGTTTTATTTTTATTTCCTAGGTAAGTTTGTATTTATTTTAACTAGGTAGACTAGTTAGTAAATATTTATTAACTATTTACTAGCTACCTAGTTAAAATAATTACAAAGTTACCTGTAAAATAAAACCTAACCTGTCTTACACTAACGCCTAACATTACACTAAAATTAAATAAATTACATTAATTAAATACAATTAACTAAATTACAAAATAAATAAACACTAAATTACACAAAATAAAAAAGAAATTATCAAATATTTAAACTAATTACACCTAATCTAATAGCCCTATCAAAATAAAAAAGCCCCCCCCCCAAAAAAAAAACCTAGCTTAAACTAAGCTGCCAATAGCCCTTAAAAAGGCCTTTTGCGGGGCAATGCCCCAAATAAATCAGCTCTTTTACCTGTAAAAAAAATACAAATAACCCCCCAACAGTAAAACCCACCACCCACACAACCAAACCCCCCAAATAAAATCCTATCTAAAAAATCTAAGCTCCCCATTGCCCTGAAAAGGGCATTTGGATGGGCATTGCCCTTAAAAGGGCATTTAGCTCTTTTTCGTTGCCCACACCCCTAATCTAAAAATAAAACCCACCCAAAAAACCCTTAGTAAAACCTAACACTAACCCCCGAAGATCCACTTACAGTTTTTGAAGACCCGACATCCATCCTCATCAAGCCGGGAGAAGTCTTCATCCAAGCAGCAAGAAGTCGTCCTCCAGGCGGGCAGAAGTCTTCATCCAGACGGCATCTTCTATCTTCATCCTTCCGACACGGAGCGGCTCAATCTTCAAGACATCCGGCGTGGAGCATCCTCTTCTTTCGAATTCTCTTGAAGAATGAAGGTTCCTTTAAATGACGTCATCCAATATGGCGTCCCTTGAATTCTGATTGGCTGATAGTATTCTATCAGCCAATCCGAATTAAAGGGTAAAAAATCCTATTGGCGGATGCAGTCATGTTCCAATCAGCCAATAGAATGTGAGCTCAATCCTATTGGCTGATTGGATCAGCCAATAAGATTGAAGCTCAATCCTATTGGCTGATTGCATCAGTCAATAGGATTTTTTACCCTTTAATTCCCATTGGCTGATAGAATTCTATCAGCCAATCGGAATTCAAGGGACGCCATCTTGGATGACGTTATTTAAAGGAACCTTCATTCTTCAAGAGGATTCAAAAGAAGAGGATGCTCTGTGCTGGATGTTTTGAAGATGGAGCTGCTCCGCGTCATAAGGATGAATATAGAAGATGCCGTCTGGATGAAGACTTCTGCCCACCTAGAGGAATACTTCTTGGCGCTTGGATGAAGACTTCTCCCGGCTTCGTTAAGAACTTCTGCTTGCTTGGATGAAGACTTCTCCCGGCTTGATGAGGATGGATGTCCAGTCTTCAAAAACTGTAAGTGGATCTTCGGGGGTTAATGTTAGGTTTTATTAAGGGTTTATTGGATGGGTTTTATTTTTAGATTAGGTGTTTGGGCAACGAAAAAGAGTTAAATGCCCTTTTAAGGGCAATGCCCATCCAAATGCCCTTTTCAGGGCAATGGGGAGCTTAGGTTTTTTAGAAAGGATTTTATTTGGGGGGTTTGGTTGTGTGGGTGGTGGATTTTACTGTTAGGGGTTGTTTGTATTTTTTTTTTACAGGTAAAAGAGCTGATTTCTTTGGGGCAATGCCCCGCAAATTAGATTAGGTGTAATTAGTTTAAATATTTGATAATTTCTTTTTTATTTTGTGTAATTTAGAGTTTATTTTTTTTTTGTAATTTAGTTAATTGTATTTAATTAGAGGAACACTGAACCCAAATTTTTTGTTTTGTGAGTCAGAGCATGCGTTTTTAAGCAACTTTATAATTTACTCCTATTATCAATTTTTCTTCGTTCTCTTGCTTTCTTTATTTAAAAAAGAAGGTATCTAAGCTATTTTTTGGGTTCAGAACCATGGAAAGCACTTGTTTATTGGTGGGTGAATTTATCCACCAATCAGCAAGAACAACCCAGGTTGTTCACCAAAAATGGGCTGGCATCTAAACGTACATTCTTGCATTTCAAATAAAGATACCAAGAGAATGAAGGAAATTTGATAATAGGAGTAAATTAGAAAGTTCCGTAAAAATTGCATGCTCTATCTTAATCACAAAAGAAAAAATTTGGGCTCAGTGTCCCTTTAATGTAATTTATTTAATTTTAGTGTAATGTTAGGTGTTAGTGTAACTTAGGTTAGGTATTATTTTACGGGTAAATTTGTATTTATTTAAACTAGGTAGTTACTAGCTAGTAAATAGTTAATAACTTTTTACTAACTATTCTACCTAGTTAAAATAAATACAAACTTAGCTGTGAAATAAAAATAAAACCTAAGATAGGTACAATGTAACTATTAGTTATATTGTAGCTAGCTTAGGGTTTATTTTACAGGTAAGTATTTAGTCTTAAATAGGTATTATTTAGGTAATAATAGTAGGTTTTATTTAGATTTATTTTAATTATATTAAAGTTAGGGGTGTTAGGGTTAGACTTAGGGTTAGGGGTTAATATATTTATTTAGTGTTAGTGATGTAAGAGGCCAGAGGTTTAGGGGTTAATAACTTTAGTATAGTGGCATCGACATTGGGGGCAGCTGATTAGGGGTTAATAATATTTAACTAGTGTTTACGATGCGGGAGTGCGGTGGTTTAGGGGTTAATATGTTTATTATAGTGGCGACGATGTCCGGAGCAGCAGATTAGGGGTTAATAATTTTATGTTAGTGTTTGCGATGCGGGAGGGCCTCGGTTTAGGGGTTAATAGGTAGTTTATGGGTGTTAGTGTACTTTGTAGCACTTTAGTTATAAGTTTTATTTTACAGCTTTGTAGCGTAAAACCCATAACTACTGACTTTCAGTTTACGGTACGGATCTTGTAGTTATGGGCTTTACCGCTCACTTTTTGGTCGGACAGGCAAACTGGTAATACTGCCGCTTTGGAAGTCCCATTGAAAAAAGACTTTTTAAAAAGTACGGTACTTACGTTGCGTGACGGCCACAAAAGTGTGCGGTACAGCAATACCTACAAGAATCGTAATAGCAGCGGTAGTGAAAAAGAGCTTAACGCTGCTTTTTCACTCATAACGCAAAACACGTTATCTTGCCGACAGTTTCTTGTGTATCTCATCCACTTTCTTATCTACTTTCCAAACATTTTCTAGCATACCTATGAAAGGGACAGTACAAATCATGAGCTTTTTTTATATTAATTGTATAATGAAACTGCTTTACAATATATATATATATATATATATTTTTTTTTTATTTGGTTTTCATAAGAATATACATAATAGCGCCTCTCGGCGCACCATAAGACATGGAGAGCTTACAAACAGGAAAATACTAGATTAACCCACACCTGGGTTAAATCAATATCATTGACACAAAAAATTCTAATAATAAAAAAAAGGAAAAAACCCCCCATGAAATTAGTATCACATCTTGCAATAAGAGGATAGAAGGAGGGGGGGAGATGAGCGGAAAAAGGGGGGAAGGGGGAGAATAGGGAAAAGAAAAGGTGTATTAGCCTATAAATCATCAGGAGCAACCTGAAAAAGTTGAATAACACACCACATATATAGGGTCATAAGGATGTGGGAAGCGCCAAATAGGCTAGTTAAGACACTCCTTATGTGCCTAGGCCCGGGAGCCAACAGGTGTTAAACCTAGATTTCCACTTGGCCCAAATTAATTCAAATAAGTCTGCCTTTTCAGTGGAGAAAAAGATAGTCTTCTCCATTAAACTCATATGCCATGAGTTTAATTATATCTGGCCAGGTAGGAGGATTCACTTTTTTCCAGGATCTAGCTATGGAAAGTTTTACCGCGGAAAAGAGGTATATGCAAAGGTATCCTTGACACTTGGGTAATTCACAGGTGCCTATATGAAACAGGGCCATCTCTGGGACTCTGGCTAAGGGTATTCCCATTTTGGATAATAAGGAGAAACAGGTTTTCCAAAGAGGGTTAATCTTTTGGCAACTCCACGATATATGCTTCATGTCTCCTATGTGATTACAATTCCTCCAGCATTGGGGCGTAGCTGAGGGGAAAAGGATAGCTAATCTAGCCGGGACATAGTACCAGTGCATGGGGAGTTTGATATATGTTTCGTATATGGTGACACAGTGAAGGGATTTTTTGTGAATAAGAGGGTGTGCTGCCATTCTCTTGCAGGTATGGATATAGCTAGTTTTTGTTCCCACTTCGAAATGTGGATGGCTTTATCTTCAGGTGTAGCGCCCTCAATTAAGTTGTAATGAATGGACATGGGTTTCCCTAGTTAAAGTCCATCTAGCTTCCCATAGGGTGAGTTGGCGTGATGCAGAAGGTCGGAAACCCCAACTAGACAGAAGGCTTGTTGCTCTAATATTTTCGAAAATTAGGAAGGGTGGTATCGGTGCCACAACCTTGAGTTTGTCTAGTGTAATAAATGCGTCTGACTGGCTGTTTGACCACATATCTGCAACCCTCACTACGCCTAACTGTGCCCAGGAGAACCTGTGAGAATCAGGTAAACCTGCAAGAAGACCTGAAATGGATGTGATGGGGGAAGGGTGAGGGGCTACGTGTTCATAATGCCTAAGCTGTTTCAAGATGGCAAGTCATTCTTTGATGATAGGATTGTCTATGGCTAGAGTCCTCCTGCAATGAGAAGGAGTCCATATAAGGTCCTTTAAGAATATGTGGCAAGGTAGTGAGGCCTGCTCTAACGCCCTCAATTTGCTATTAGAATCTCCAACACCCCATTGTGAAACGTGTTTTAACATCGCTGCCTTAAATTATCGGGCTATTGAGGGGAGGCCACCCCCCCTGTGTAATCTGTGGTATTGAAGGATTTTATGGGCTATCCTAGGGGGCTTACCCTGCCATATATATCTAGTACATTCACTTTGGAACTGTACGCGAATATGCTTGGGCACACGTATCGGTAAGCACCTGAACAAATAGGTAAGTTTGGGAAGAAAGCTCATTTTAAGAGCTGCAACTCTCCATAGTCATGACACGGATTTGAAGTTCCATTTTTGTCTGAGGGATCTAAGTTCCGCTAGAAGGGGCTGATAATTAGTTTTAACGATTGTGGAAATATCACATGATAACTTAATCCCTAGATGTGTAAAATGAGAATTCTTGATGACAAATTTATACCGGTCATGTAAGTGTTTAACTATGTCATCAGGGAAACCCCTCAGGAATACTTCTGTTTTATTTTGATTTAGTCTGTAATGGGAAAGGCTGCCAAATCTCTCTAAAGTCTCTAACAGTCTAGGGATGGTTTGTAGTGGCCTAGAAGAAAAGATAGTGGTGTCATCTGCAAAGACTGCTACCTTATGGGTCGTGCCGTCAATAGTTATACCCTCCAATATACTATCTTTTCTGATTGAGCTGATAGAGGCTCTATCACCAGCGCAAACAGTAGGGGGGAAAGGTTACAATATATTTTCACTATTTATTTTTCCCCTTTTTCATGTAATTTAGCTCTGAAAATTGAGCATTTCTAATTCTAAGAACTTGGAATGTATCCTGCTGACTTTTCAAGGCAAACTCTGGTACATATACTTCCCTTATTGGCTTTATCATATAACAACTGCAAACAATTTGCTTTATATTAACTTTATGACAGTGACTAGCCTTGTTGTCTGTGGACTAAAGCCCAGATTGGCTCCTCTAAATAAGACAAATGATGGGTGGAGTTTGTCTACTGTAAAATAAGTGCTGTAAAATGGATGTAATTTGTTTTAAAAACATTAAGATTTGGCTGATATGTTATTCAATAGCAACATGTCTCCCTGTGTTAGTCACTTTCCTCTTTTATTTGTGCATCTGAATGTATGTGTTTGTGCATTTGTAGCCATCTTGGTTTATTTTTGAATATGTGATTTTTATCTATACATAACTCTTTCTGGGAATGCATCTTTGTCCTTTTTATAATCTACTTGCTTGCGTTTGTTTGTTATACTGTGTAATTTTTTTTTTTTTCCACAACTTATAATGGGCTAAACCATAATTTTTCAATGTCTGTCTCAAATCCGCTGTGTGTACTTGTTTGTGTGTAAATTGTCTTTCTGAGTTAATGGATTTGCATGTATGTATGTATGATATATATTTGTCTGTGTGTGAGAGTGTGTTTATATCTGGGTCCTTGTGTGTGTCTATGACCTATATTGCAATGTGGCTACAAAGGGTTTTTTCACACCCATTTGTTGAAAAAGAAAAACTAGTGGCAAAGGGACACATCATCACATAGTGACATTAATTTTTAACCTAATAGCTAATGATTTTACATTAGTAGGAACAATTGTACACATATTTCAATTAAAAACATATTCAAATTATTATTATTTTATTATTATTATACTTTATTAATGAAGCACCAACATATTCCGAAGCGCTGTCCAAGGGTACAATTAATTTAAATAAAACAATGATATGAAACTTGTAAGAGACAGGACACAATTTACAAACACATACAGGAGGGATTGAGGACCCTATTCCCTTGGGAACTTACAATCTAGAAGGGTAGGAGGTTTAGAAACAGGAGGTGAGGACTGCAAGATAGAGAAAGATGTTAATGCAGAGTTAGATGAGGGAAGTGAAATTAATGTATTACTGAGTTGGGTGGTAGGCTTCTCTGAAAAAAAAAGTCTTCAGGGAGCATTTAAAGGAAGAAAGATTAGGGCAAAGCCTGACAGCATGGGGGAGAGAGTGCCAGAGGGTAGATGCTGCACGACAGAAGTTGTATAAAGAACTATTACAATATTTGTTGTACCCTTTACATAATTGATACAATATGTGTTATTGCAGTGGGGGCACAAACAAAATACAACAACTAGAAACTAATAATATATAATTATATTATTCTGGCATAAAATTGTTAGTCAGAGTGTACTATGTTTCTGACTGCCGCCACCACCACCAGTAGTACCACTGCCACGAGCACAGTCACTACCAGTGCAGATTCCGTGTCTACTTCTACTTGTTGAAAAAAAAAAAAAGAAATTGGTACAGAAAGGTTGGTTGTAGTTGTGGGAAGTTAAAGGTTAGAAGGGGGGAGACAATAGGGTGGTGGGAAAAGGTAGTAGTAGTGAATAATTTGTATTACTGTAATTATCAGATGTTTTTAATTAGAATTTATTTGAATTCTCTTTGTAAAAATTGTTCCTGTAAGTTTTCGTGTCATAGTTAGCACTGAATCTTTCAGTTGTTGGCATTGCATAGCAGTTTAATTGTGTTGTTAAAAAATGAATGTTTTGTGGGCTTTCATTTGGCCATACTGTAACTGAACAAATTTAGTCATTCTAAAGAATTAATTTTGTTACCCATGCACATGTCTAATACATAAGATATGTAGTGCGCTCTCTCTCTTCCCCTTCTCTCTCTCACCCCCTCTCTCTCTTTTTCTTGTCTCTCTCTCTCTATCTCTTTCCCCCTTTCTCTCTCCCCCTCTCTCTCCCCTCTTCTTTCTTTCCCTCTTCTCTCTCTCCTCCTCTCTCTCCCTCTTCTCTCTCTCTCACCCGGTCTCTCTCTCTCCCCGCTCTCTCTCCCCCCTCTATTTTCCTCTCTCTTTTTCTTTCTCTCTTGTTCTCTTTATCTCTTTTTCTCTCTCTCATTCTCTCTCTTTTTTTAAATCAAATCAAAATCAACTTTATTGGCATGAAAGATTATATGAATCAGTGTTGCCAAAGCATGTTGTTGGTGGGTATCTCAACTGTTTTTGTAAAGTAATCTTCTCTTTGTAAAAATTGTTCTATTTCCTGTATGTTTTCGTGTCATAGTTAGCACTGAATCTTTCAGTTGTTAGCATTGCATAGCAGTGCCATTTTGTTGTTAAAAAATAAATGTTTTGTGGGCTTCCCTGTGGCCATTATTCAACTGAACAAATTTCATTTTGTACTAAATTCTTATTGGAATATTTTGATGAACCGTGAAATGAATGAAATTCTGACGACACAAATCGATCAAAAATCCTAACCCAATCTTTTGGAAGAACCGTGTTAGCGCTCAATAGCCCTAATATTTTTAAACTCCATTTTTAATCTAGGCTTATGTATTTCATAGCACTCCAAAGCAGTATTATTGCCAGAAATCACAGAACAAAAAACAAAGAACCAAGTGTTGTTGTATAATTCACCAATGAAGGAAGCAAACCCATTATGAGAATAATGCTGCAGAGTTTATTCACAAATTAATCCAGAGATATGCTGCTCTCTTTAGAAAAGCAGACACATCCACAATTCAGGTCTTATATGGCTTAATTAGAATACACATCATTGCTTTTAAGTTACAGGAAAAAAAAATATAAGGTTAAAATATATCACCACATAACCATTACGGGACCAAAGTCTTTCTAATCTCAGATATCACATAGTCACAAACTACGCAATTTCTTCCTGTTTACATCACCCATTCTTAGACAGGATGTAAACACTTACATAGGCATTTTATAATTTAAGACCATAACTGTAACTATGTCAAGACCCTGGGCAAATAATGAAAAGAGAAACAGAGATATGTGCACAAAGTTAAAATCAAATAGTAGTTAAAGCCACAGTCAACACCAGAATTTTTGTTGTTTAAAAAGATAGATAATCCCTTAATTACCAATTCCCCAGTTTTGCATAACCAACACAGTTATAATTATACACGTTTTACCTCTGTAATTACCTTGTATCTAAGTCTCAGCAGACTGCCCCCTTATTTCAGTTCTTTTGACAGACTTGCAGTTTAGCCAATCAGAGCGGTCTCCATGGTATATTCACGTGCATGAGCTCAATGTCAACACCAGAATTTTTGTTGTTTAAAAAGATAGATAATCCCTTAATTACCAATTCCCCAGTTTTGCATAACCAACACAGTTATAATTATACACGTTTTACCTCTGTAATTACCTTGTATCTAAGCCTCAGCAGACTGCCCCCTTATTTCAGTTCTTTTGACAAACTTGCAGTTTAGCCAATCAGAGCGGTCTCCATGGTATATTCACGTGCATGAGCTCAATGTTATCTATATGAAACACATGAACTAATGCCCTCTAGTGGGGAAAAACGATCAAAATGCATTTAGATTAGAGGCGGCCTTCAAGGTCTAAGAAATTAGCATATGAACCTCCTAGGTTTAGCTTTCAACTAAGAATACCAAGAGAACAAAGCAAAATTGGTGAAAAAAGTAAATTGGAAAGTTGTTTAAAATTACATGAAGACTTCTTCCGCCTGGATGGATGAAGACATCAACGCCTGAATGAAGACTTCGCCTTGATGTCGGGACTTCAGAACTGTAAGTGGATCTTCGGGGTTAGTGTTAGATTTTCTTAAATCTTTTGGGTGGGTTTTTATTTTAGATTAGGGTTTGGACTTGTAAAAGAGCTAAATGCCCATTTAAGGGCAATGCCCTAATGCCCTTTTCAGGGCAATGAGTAGCTTAGGTTTTTTTTTAGAGTTAGGGTTTTTATTTGGGGGTGTTTGTTGGGTGGTTGGTTTTACTGTTGGGGGTTTTTTGTATTTTTTTTACAGGTAAAAGAGTTGATATCTTTGTGGCAATGCCCCACAAAAGGCCCTTTTAAGGTCCATTGGTAGTTTATTGTAGGCTAGGTTTTTTTTTTATTGGGGGGGGGGGGGGGTTATTTTGATAGGGCTATTAGATTAGGTGTAATTTTTTTTATTTTTTCGTAATTTAGTGTTTGTTATTTTTTGTAATTTAGTGGGTTTTTTTTTTTGTAATTTAGTACTTTGTAATAATGTTTAATTGTATATTTAAATAATTTTAGTAGTGATAGGCTTTTTAATATGTAATTTAATTTATTTAATTGGTAGTTTATTTAATTTTAGTATAATAGTTAGGGTAGGTTCATTTATAGTTTAAAATTTGTTTATTTTAATTCTACAAGTAAGTTTTAATTTATATTAAGATAGGGATCTTGTAATTTTAATTTAAAGGGGTTGTTAGGTTTAGAGGTTAATAGCTTAATTTAGTTTTTGGCGAGGTGGGGGGCTGATGGTTTAGGGGTTAATAGGTTTAGTTAGTGGTAGTGATGTGGGAGGCAAGAGGTTTAGCAGGTTAATACGTTTATTTAGTGGCGGCGGTGGCGGGGAGCGGCTGAATAGGGGTTAATACATTTTATTTGTGTCGGCGATGTCGGGGGCGGCACATTAGGGGTGTTTAGACTCAGGATTTATGTTAGGGTGTTAGGTGTAAACGCTTCTTTTTTTTCAACCATAGAAATCAATGGCGTATATTTCATTCTCATGCAGCATCGAACATAAGCTTTCGTTGCTTTCAGACTTCCATTGATTTCTATGGCATCTGCGGCCTCAAGGGTGGCGGTTTGAAAACTAGGTACGCTGCGTCGGAATAGCCGCGAGCGTACCTGTTAAATGTTTGATTAATTGAAAAAAAGTGTCAAATAGGGTCAAATGTATCTGCAATGACGTAAGCATTGATCTGCGTCGTTTTGAGATCATGGGATCGTATGTTACATCACAAATTTCTAACATTTGCAGATCTTGATGCTTTGATAACTAGGTTGGATCAATCTCGCAACAATTACGATGCAGAATTCCAGCGTATTTTCAGTTAATGCTTTCATAAATAGGCCCCAATGTGTAAGCCACAAAATACCCTATATCAGATTTAATAACTACAGTAGTGCCTCACTTTTCAGTGTTCAGAGTTTCTACATTTTACTAATAAAGCTTTTTTCAATTATCTCACTCTTAAAGGGACTGTCTACTCCAAAATTGTAATTGTTTGAAAAAATAGATAATCCCTGTATTACCCATTACCCAGTTTTGCATAACCAACATGGCTATATTAAAATATTTTTTACCTCTGTGATTACCTTGTATCTAAGCCTTCTCAGACTGCCTCCTTATCTCAGTTCTATTTACAGACTTAAACAAAAATAAAGGACTAAAGAACAGAAACATTATTAGCACACTTGACTTCTGAGTAAGATTTGAATCAATATGAAGGGTGGGATGTGAGGGCTATATACACTTAAAAAATAAATTTTATTAATGAAAAAATATTATAAAATAGCAATGGACTAAGCCGTCCACACATAAGACACATTTAAAAACATAGAAATCAGATCCGAACTGATCTCCCACATACCCAGCTAAATTAATATATAACAAGGAGCTACAGGTAACTATTAGTGGCGGCTGGGGAGAGTGCCGTGTAACCAAATTAGTGATTTAGTGTCAGGTTAGGGCCGAACCTACAGCGGAGTATGAGATAGTCTAGGCCTTTACTAATACTATAAAGCCATTCAAACCAAAGTCCGTGAGTGCCCCAATTAACCCGTTATTAAAAAACCTCACTGAGCTCCTATATGCCAATATGCCAATTAAGGCCAACAAAATTATACTAGCCGAGTATAATTGTTGGCCTTAAATGGCATATTGGCATATAGGAGCTCAGTAAAGGATTTTTTAATAAGGGGTAATTGGGGCACTCGCAGACTTTGGATTGAATGGCTTTATAGTATTAGCAACTGCCTAGACTATCTCATACTCCACTGTAGGTTCGGCCCTAACCTGACACTAAATCACTAATTTGGTTACACGGCACTCTGCCCAGCCATCACTAATAGTTACCTGAAGCTCCTTGTTATATATGAATTTAGCTGGGTATGTGGGAGGTCAGTTCTGATCTGATTTATATGTTTTTAAATGTGTCTTATGTGTGGATGGCTTAGTCCATCGCTATTATTTTTTAAGTGTATATAGCCCTCACATCCCACCTTTCATATTGTTTCAAATCTTACTCAGAAGTCAAGTGTGCTAATAATGTATCTGTTCTCTACTCCTTTATTTTTGTTTAACTTATCATTCAACATTAGGCACTGCCTCCTTAAGGCTACATAGGCTTACCTTAGGGGGATTTAAATTCTGAGTTTAGATTTCCAACCCTACCCTGCCTTGGTCATTTCCAGGGATCTACTAACTATTTACAGACTTGCATTTTAGACAATTTGTCCATGAATAACTCAATGGGAGTGAGCACAATGCTATCTATATGGCACACATGAACAAACAGTGTCTTGCTGTGAAAATTTATAAAAATGCCCTGAGATAAAGGCGACCTGCAGGGGCTTAGAAACAGACAGAAATTCAGATGTTTAAAAGTTAAAAAGTATAGTAATGTAACAATGTTGGTTGTGCAAAGCTGGGGAATGAGTAATAAAGACATTGGGGGGTAGTTATCAAGCCGTCTACCTCAAATACACTGGAATTCCGCAGCGTATTTGTGGCAAGGCTGATTCGCCTTAGTTATCAAAGGCTAGAGACTGGCAAAAGTAGAATTTAGTGACGTAAGCTTCGATCCGCCGGACTCAGTCCGACACAGATCGATTCTTACGTCACTCCAGATGTTCCGCACACAAGTGCGGCACAATCCGACTACTTTTGCTACTTTTGCTCGGCACTTTTCCGGCCCAGCGTACCTGGTTTTCAATCCGCCGCCCTGGAAAAAATTAACTACAAATAACTACAATTAAATACAATTACATAAACTAACTAAAGTACAAAAAATAAAAAAGCTAAGTTACAAAAAATAAAAAAAATATTTTTTGTACTTTAGTTAGTTTATGTAATTGTATTTAATTGTAGTTATTTGTAGTTAATTTATTTAATTAATGTAATGATAGTGTAGTGTTAGGTTTAATTGTAACTTAGGTTAGGATTTATTTTACAGGTAATTTTGTATTTCTTTTAGCTAGGTAGTTATTAAATAGTTAATAACTATTTAATAACTATTCTAACTAGCTAAAATAAATACAAAGTTACCTGTAAAATAAATATAAATCCTAAAATAGCTACAATGTAATTATTAATTATATTGTAGCTATCTTAGGGTTTATTTTACAGGTAAGTATTTAGTTTTAAATAGGAATAATTTATTAAAGTATAGTGTAGTGTTAGGTGTAATTGTAACTTAGGTTAGTTTTTATTTTACAGGTAAATTTCTCTTTATTTTAGCTAGGTAAGCTATTAAATAGTTAATAACTATTTAATAGCTATTGTACCTAGTTAAAATAAATTGAAAGTTACCTGTAAAATAAAAATAAATCCTAAGATAGCTACAATATAATTATTATTTATATTGTAGCTATATTAGGGTTTATTTTAAAGGTAAGTATTTAGTTTTAAATAGGATTAATTTAGTTAATAATAGAAATATTATTTAGATTTATTTAATTAATATTTAAGTTAGGGGGGTGTTAGGGTTAGTGTTAGACTTAGGTTTAGGGGTTAATAAATTTATTACAGTGGCGGCGGTGTAGTGGGGGGCAGGATAGGGGTTAATAAATGTATTATAGGTGGCAACGGTGTAGGGGGGGCAGATTAGGGGTTAATACATTTAATATAGGTTGCGGCAGGGTCCGGGAGTGGTGGTTTAGGGGTTAAACTATTTATTTAGTTGCGGCGAGGTGCGGGATCAGCAGGATAGGGGTTAATAACTTTATTATAGAGGGCGGCAGTATAGGGGGGGCAGGATAGGGGTTACTAGGTATAATGTAGGTTGCGGCAGTGTCCGGGAGTGGCGGTTTAGGGGTTAATACATTTATAAGAGTTGCGGCGGGGTCTAGGAGCGGCGGTTTAGGGGTTAATAACTTTATTGAGTTGCGGGGGACTCCAGGGGTGCCGGTATAGGGGGTAGAACAGTGCAGTTAGTGTGGGTGCTTAGTGACAGGCTAGCAATAAAGCTGTAAAAAAGCCGAAGAGCAGCGAGATCGGATGAGTGATAACTATCACAATCCGATGCTCATCGCCCCGTACTTGGTGCGCCGCTTTTTTACAGATTTATTGATAACAGGCAAATTTTTTCAGGTCCACGGTGGCGATGGTAGGCGAGCTTAGGCAGGCGTATTGGGCCGGCGAAGGCAGGAAAGTTGACACGTTGATAACTACCCCCCATTGGGTCATAGCTATCAAGCTCCGAACGGAGCTTGATGGCCCATGTTTCTGGCGAGTCTTCAGACTCACCAGAAACACAAGTTATGGAGCAGCGGTCACAAAGACCGCTGCTCCATAACCCTGTCCGCCTGCTGTGAGCAGGCGGACAGGAATCGGCGGAATTCCACCCGATCGAGTACGATCGGGTTGATTGACACTCCCTGCTGGCGGCCCATTGGCCGCGAGTCTGCAGGGGGCTGCATTGCACCAACAGCTCTTGTGAGCTGCTGGTGCAATGCTGAATACGGAGAACGTAGCGATGTCTTGCGGACCTGATCCACACTGTCGGACCAGGTCTGCAAGACATTTGATAAATAGGCCCTCAATCTATCTTTTTAAACAATAACAAGTTTGGAGTATACTGTCCCTTTAAATTATAATATTATATTTTTTTTGTCACGCTCATTTGACAATTCTTGTCAGTGATTCGCTCTACAGTTACTTAGTACAGTACTTTTCCAAATGTTGAACATTTGTGGCAATTGTCCAAGTCTTTAGGGTTTGTGTTTGTCTCTCTGTTTTCTAGTGCAGTCATTTTCAAATGTTCAGCATTTGTAAGAATTTTCCAAATGTTCAGCATTTGTGAGTTCAGCATCTCTGTATTATTTTACAGTAAAGTAATTTTCCAATAACTGAGCATTTGTGAGGTCAGCATCTCTATTCTGGTACAGTACAATCATTTTCCAAACGTTTGTATGAATATTTGTACATTCATCAATTGTGAGCATAGCAACTCTCTGTATTCTGGTAAAGTATTTCTCCAAACATTCAAAAAATGTTTAAATACGGTATATATATATATATATATATATATATATATATATATATACACTCATTGTATTTTGAAATGTTTATTAGAATTGATACAAAGTGGAATATTCTTTTAAATGAAATAGATGAGCAAGGTGCTACACCTGTGTAGCTGCTATAGGGGCCCTCTGATGCCATTCCTTATCTAAAATCGCTGCTGAGCAGTACTCTGCTGAGGACCTCCAGAATTGCATAAAGGTCCTTAAAATGACTAATGTCAAAAATATGTCTATGGCAGTCCTTGCAAGAAGGGTCTTATGTTTAAAATCATGGTCAGCAGATATGCTAGCAAAAAATAGCTTAATGACTCCTTCAAATGGAAGATTCTATTTGGTTCTGATTTGGACCAATCAGAATTAGCTTTTCTCTCTCAGGATAAGAAATCTAAAGGAAGGAACAGACCAAGTAAAAGGTTTTAATTCCTTTCGTTCCTCAGGAGATCAGAAGTCCTCCTCTTTTCAAAAGTCTGAGCCAGGAAGCCTGGATCTTCCTGAGCAAAAAACAAGCAGCCCAAGAAGTCAAACACCAACACTAAATCTGCATGAAGGTTCGACCTCCAGACCAGAATCTGGACTGAGTCTTTTCCAGATGGCCTGGTTTCAGTCAGTCAAGGACCCTTGTGTTCAAAATATCATACTTCAGGGTTACATGGTAGGCTTTCAATTCAGGCATCCTCAAGGACGATTCCATCTGTCTCATGTTCCCAAAGATCATGTAAAAGTGGCTGCCTTTATGCAATGTGTTCATGATTTAAGGGATATGGGAGTAATTATCACAAGTGCCCATGTTGCAATCTGTTCATTGTCCCAAAGAAGGAAGGGAATTTCAGACCCATATAAACTTGAAAACCTTAAGTTTGTCGGGGTTCCCACTTTCAAGATAGAAACCATTTGCACAATCTTACCTTTAATCCAACAGGGTCAATGCATGTCTACTAGTGATGTTGCGAATAGTTCGCCGGCGAATAGTTCCCGGAGATATAGCATGTTCGCGTTCGCCTCGGCGGGCGAACATATGCAATGTTCGATCCGCCCCCTATTCGTCATCATTGAGTAAACTTTGACCCTGTACCTCACAGTCAGAAGACACATTACAGCCAATCAGCAGCAGACCCTCCCTCCCAGACCCTCCCACCTCCTGGACAGCATCCATTTTAGATTCATTTGGAAGCTGCATTCTTAGTGAGAGGAGGGACAGCGTAGCTGCTGATTTAATAGGGAAATCGATAGCTAGGCTAGTGTATTCAGTGTCTACTACAGTCCTGAAGGACTCATCTGATCTCTGCTGTAAGGACAGCACCCCAAAAAGCCCTTTTTAGATCTAGAACATCAGTCTGCTTTTTTTTTTTCCTGTGTAATCTAATTGCAGTTGCCTGCCTGCCAGCGTGTGTGTCAGGCTCACAGCGTATACTGTGCCCACTTGCCCAGTGCCACCACTCATATCTGGTGTAACAGTAGAGTACATTTAAAAAAAACAAAACACTTTTTTGACTGTGAAATAATAGCAGACAGCTGCCAGTACCCAAGATGGCCGCTGATAAGGCAGATGGGAGGGTTAGAGAGCTGTTTTGGGGGGGATCAGGGAGGTTGGGGGCTAAGGGGGGATGCTACACAACAGCATATGTAAATATGCTTAAAAAAATTAAAAGAAATTTAAAAACCTTTTATTTTAGTACTGGCAGACTTTCTGCCAGTGCTTAAGATGGCAGGGACAATTGTGGGGTGGGGGAGGGAAGGGAGCAAGCTCCCTACAAACTACCCAATTAACCCCTTCACTGCTAGCCATAATACACGTGTGATGCGCAGCAGCATTTAGCGGCCTTCTAATTACCAGAAAGCAACGCCAAAGTCATATATGTCTGCTATTTCTGAACAAAGGGGATCCCAGAGAAGCATTTACAACCATGTGTGCCATAATTGCACAAGCTGTTTGTAAATAATTTCAGTGAGAAATCTAAAATTGTGAAAAAATTTAAGTTTTTTTTTAAACTTGATCGCATTTGGCGGTGAAATGGTGGCATTAAATATACCAAGATGGGCCTAGATCAATACTTTGGGTTGTCTACTACACTACACTTAAGCTAAAATTAACTCTACAAGCTGCCTACATGCTCCCTAATTAACCCCTTTTCCTGCTGGGCATAAAACACGTGTGGTGCGCAGTGGCATTTAGCAGCCTTCTAATTACCAAAAAGCAACGCCAAAGCCATATAAGTCTGCTATTTCTGAACAAAGGGGATCCCAGAGAAGCATTTACAACCATTTATGCCATAATTGCATAAGTTATTTGTAAATAATTTCTGTGAGAAACCTAAAGTTTGTGAAAAAGTGAACAATTGTTTTTTATTTGATCGCATTTGGCGGTGAAATGGTGGCATGAAATATACCAAAATGGGCCTAGATCAATACTTTGGGTTGTCTTCTACACTACACTTAAGCTAAAATTAACTCTACAAGCTGCCTACATGCTCCCTAATTAACCCCTTCACTGCTGGGCATAAAACACGTGTGGTGCGCAGTGGCATTTAGCAGCCTTCTAATTACCAAAAAGCAACGCCAAAGCCATATAAGGCCTCGCTTCCATTGAGTTGTTAAAAATGGAGCCGTAAGCTACCGAAGCGGCCAACAGCTAAAAGTAATTTACGGCTGCATTTTAGTACCAGGTTTCCATTGAAAAGATTAGCGTGTTGCGCGCAGTCGCTCTTTTCGTGTAGCTGTAAGTTAACGTTGTGTTAACGCTTCCATCTGACGTCGGATTTCTTGAAAATCAATTAGTTGCTAAGGTAACCCGACCTTACGCTATAGAATTTACGTTTAACGTCCGTGCTTCTTACCTGTGATCGCCTCTCAAGAAAAATAAAAAAACACATCCATATTTTTAATAATCAAATACTATTTTCTAATATAATTATATTTAACACTTCATAAATATAAGTAATATTTCTTGCTGCCCTAGGCATAGGTCTAGTTTGCATTCTGTAGATATGTTCTTGCATATATTATTATATTTAAATATATACTGATATTTCTATTAGAATATAAGTTCAACTATTTCTATACATGAGACAACAATAAATATTACTTATAACAATTTATTTCTACGTTAAAACACTTGCATTATTTGCAAGACTTATAATTTCAATAGAAAATAGGTCTCAAAAAGCACAATTTTCCTCTTTTACACCTAGTTGAGCTGGGGATAATATATATCAATGTATCGACATCCTCCGACAATGTATTAACGGTTAGCGCTTTCATTGGAAACCTGGTATAATTTATCGATTAACGGCTTCTATTACTTTCTATGGGACGCGAAGATCTTTTCGGCAGCCGAAGTCCGGCTGCCGATATCGAGGTATAACGCGCCATTGGAAACAGTCGATAAACGATATTGCTTCCGACAGCATATTTATCGGTTTGCGAGTGCACGCAAACTGAATTACGACTCAATGGAAGCGAGGCCTAAGTCTGCTATAATGGCATGTCTGGCATACAGTGTTGGGGCAAGGGTCCATCTGACCACTGATACCTGGTCTGCAAAGCATGGTCAGGGCATGTATATCACCTACACTGCGCACTATGAAGCGGGCGTAACCCTTACACTACCTGATCAATACAACATCATACCTGATGTTTTAAAGCACGTTATTCCAAACAATTTAGGAATGTTAGGTGATTTATGCCCTTTATGGATTAAAACCAGACTCTGCATCAACTATGTAATTTTCCATGGGAGTTTTGCCATGGATCCCCCTCCGGCATGCCACAGTCCAGGTGTTAGTGCCCTTGAAACAACTTTTCCATCATTATTGTGGCCAGAAAGAGTCCCTGTGGGTTTTAAAATTCGCCTGCCTATTGAAGTCTATGGCGGTTCGCCCGGTTTGCAAACTTTTGCGGAAGTTCGCGTCCGCCGTACATCACTAATGTCTACCACAGATCTCAAGGATGCATACATGCATATTCTTATCCACACAGATCACCATCAGTTTCTAAAGTTTGCATTCCTAGACAAAAACACCAATTAGTAGCCCTTCCATATGGTCTGGCTACAGCTCTTTGCATTTTCACAAAGGTGCTAGGAGTATTGTTGGCGGTGATCAGAGCTCAGGGGATCTCAATTACCCCTTATCTGGACGATGTATTAGTGCAGGCTCTTTCCCTGCCTCTAGCTATTGCCCATACTCAAAGGCTCCTATCTTTTCCCCAGTACCTTGGTTGGAGAATCATTGTTCCAAAGAGCTCTTTATCTCCAGCTACGAGGATGTCCCTTCTAGAAGTCATCATAGATTCAGCCCTAATGCATCTATTCCTGATGGAATTACACATTATGCAGATTCAAACTTCAGAAGGCATGTCTGTCCCTGCAACATTCTTCATTTACATCAGTAAGTATGATGTAGTAGACTGCCTGGTTGAGCATACAAGCTCACAATTTTTTTGGCTGCCCCCACCTTCGTGTATCTTGTAAAGATACCTATTAAACGTTTGTATTTTTTTGGTTGTATTTTTTAGGTTATATAATAAATATGTTTTAATATGTTCAACTAATATGTTTAACTTAGGTTTATTGTGACCTTTTTAAATTTTCCTGATCGCATACTTCAGCCTTTGGTGCTCCTATTTTATGTGTTTTTAGTTGTTATTTCCATCAGTAGCTCAGACAATCTCTCTCTTGGTGGATACAAGGTCCTTCTTTGACCCTGGGTGTCTTTTCTAAATCCATCCTGGGTTATTGTAATGACAGACGCCATTCTTCCGGCTGGGACGTGGTCTGGAATTCTCAAAGAGTTTAAGGAGTTTGGTCCCTTTTTGGAGGTGAGGTTACCAATCAACATTCTGGAACTCCGAGAGATACTTCTGGTCCTGGCCCTTCTTAAAGAGCGAAAGCTTTATCCTTTTTCAGTTGGACATTATCACGGTAGTGGCCTACATAAATCATCAAGGGGAAACCCTACTTGGACACTACTGGCTTTGCAGGAAGTGTCCAAGATTCTGTCTTGGGCAGACACGAATCAATTCTCCCTGTAAGCATTTCACATTCCAGGAGTGAACAATTGGGAAGTGAATTACCTGAGCTGTCAGTCGGGTTATCCAGGAGAGTAGTCTTTCCTTTAATCAATTAGTGATGATCAAATGGGGTCTACCAGATGTAAATCTGATGGACTCCCATTTAAATCACAAACTTTCAATGTATTGTGCAAGATCGAGAGACCCAAAGGCTCAAATGATAGACGCCTCCGTGTGTCCGTGCAGTTTTCATCTAGCGTACCTGTTTCCTCCATTTGTTCTACTGCCAAGAGTAATTTCTAGAATCAAATAGGAGTCAGCTTCCGTAATCTTGATTGCTCCAGCCTGGCCCCACAGAATATGATATGCGGATCTATGTCCTCTAAATGGCTTCTTCCTCTAAGACAAGATCTATTGTCTATAGGGTCTCTTTTCCATCAGGATCTCAAATCTCTAAGTTTAACAGCGGTTAGTTGAATGCCTAGTTTTAAAACATAGAGGGTTCTCTGATTCAGTTATTGACACTCTGATTCAAGCCAGAAAACCTATTTCAAAAAGAATTATCACAAAATTTGGAAGGCTTACTATGATTGGTGTTCTTCCAGAGGATTTTCTTTTGTATTCCTTTAGAACTCATAGAATTCTTCAGTATTTACAATATGACCATGACAAGGTTTTGTCTTCTAGCTCCCTAAAGGGTCAAATTTCTTCCTTTCTGTACTTTTGTCAAGGCGCTAGTTAGAATTAGGCCAGATGTGATACCTATTTAGTTCTTTCTGTCCTGCAAGGTCCTCCTTTTGAACTGATGCATTCCATTGATATCAAATTTGTATCCTGGAAAGTGCTTTTCTTGATAGCAATTTCCTCCGCTAGGAGAGTTATCAGCTTTATTTAGGGATTCTACATTTTTTAGTTTTTCACAAAGATAAGGCAGTACTTTGTACTAAATATGATTTTCTTCCTAAGGTGGTTTCTTTGTGAAAATATCAATCAGGAGGTTGTTGTCCCTTCTTTGTGTCTGGATCCTGCTAATTCTAAGGAACGACTTTTACATAATCTTGATGTAGTCAGAGCATTGAAGTTTTATCTTCAAGCTACTATGGAGTTCAGACAGTCTTCCAGCTTATTTGTCTATTCTGGGACTCGTAAAGGGCAGAAGGCTACTGTACTCTTAGCTCAGAAAGGTGATTTACAAGGCTTACTTGGTGGTGGAAAAGTCACCCTCTAAACGTATCACAGCTCATTCTACAAGATCCATTGCTACTTCCTGGGCTTTAAAAAATGATACATCTTTGGAGCAGATTTGCAAAGCTGCAACATGGTCTTTCTTTCCTATGGCATGGAGAGTCCATGAAACATTCTAATTACTAGTGGGATATTCACTCATGGCCAGCAGGAGGAGGCAAAGAGCACCCCAGCAGAGCTGTTAAGTATCACTTCCCTTACCCATAACCCTCAGTCATTCTCTTTGCCTTGATCACAGGAGGATGGCGAAGATGGTGTCTGAAGATTTTAATCCTTTTAATGGGTACTTTTCCCTGCAAGCGAGAATTGGGGCTATGTTGTGTCCATGTCAATTTTTTTAGTAAGAGTAATGGTGGTTATTAGCATTTAAAAGACGATGAGGTTGTCTTTGCTTAAAATTCTAACATTTTTGCTACCCCTATTATAGAAAGCCAGAGTTGGTTACTCTGTTCTTTCTTTTTCTATAGGTCCCTGGTAGAAATGGTGAAGCTGCCACAGAGCAGGATCCACAGGTAAGTACTTCCCCTTCTAGATTTGGAGGTACCAGCACTATAGGGGTTAAATCCTTGTGGAAAGTATTTGAATCTTTTTTAGGGGCACTGCATTTATGTGAAAAGAGCCATCATTTTTTATTAGGGCTCAGAGATGGAGAGTGTATGAAGTGTTTGACATGTCTTTTTCAGCTTAGCTTATTGGCCTAATCACTTTTGCTGTGCTGCTGTTGGTTTTCTCGCCGTTTTTGTTTGGCGCAATTTAAAAAAATAAGTTTTTTAATTGCGGTCATGTGACCGTTCCTCTGCACTTCCGTTTTTTGGCTTCTCTGTTTAGATCAGAGTTTTCCGTGCCGAGTGTGGAGGCTGCTTTTTCCTCTATCTACAGTGGCAAGTGGATTTGGGCTGTTCTGCTATCAAGGAGGTGTATTTTGGTACCAGGTGTGTCCGGTTTTCTGTGCTAGTGGGATAGCAACTTCTGGAAGGGTAAGACCTCAGCAGAGCTGAGGGTTTTAGGTGCTTATTTATGTTTTATTGCTTCTTATAAATAAACTTAATTTGGCATTTACATTTTTTTTTTGTTAATTTTTAGGAACTGATACCCAATTATGGACCATAACACTGAAGTTGATTAATTTAAAAAATGCTTATTGTGTTTGGAGGCTAAGATAATTCCTCCTGTACAGTTTTGCTCTTCATCTCTAAATAAAACTTTAAAGGGACAGTCTACACCAGAATTTTTATTGTTTTAAAAGATAGATAATCCCTTTATTACCCATTTCCCAGTTTTGCATAACTAACACATTTATAATAATATACTTTTAACCCCTGTGATTATCTTGTATCTAAGCCTCTGCAAACTGCCCCTTTTTTCAGTTCTTTTGACAGACTTGCAGTCTAGCCAATCAGTGCCTGCTCCCAGATAACTTCTTGTGCACAAGCACAGTGTTATCTAAATGAAATACGTGAACTAACACCCTCTAGTGGTGAAAAACTGTTAAAATGCAATCTGAAAGAGGTGGGCTTCAAGGTCTAATAAATTAGCATATGAACCTCCTAGGTTAAGCTTTCAACTAACAATACCAAGAAAACAAAGCAAAATTGGTGATAAAAGTGAATTGGAAAATTGTTTAAAATTACATGCTCTATCTGAATCATGAAAGTTTATTTTGGCCTAGACTGTCCCTTTAAAGTTTAAAGATAAGACGTCTCTCCCTGAGCCTCCTATCTCTCAGGATAGTGTTATCCTTGCTATGCCTCAGCTTTCCCCTCAAGCTTCCCAAGCTTCACATGCAGTGCCCTGCGGTTTCTCTCAACCTCCTGGGGGTGTTTTTTACCTGTGGATTTCACTGTGCAGATTACTTCTGCTGTTTCTGCAGCTTTATCAGCTTTTCCAAAGGTTTCTGGTAAGCGTAAGAGGAAATCTAAACATATAGATGTTAGTAAGGCTGACTCCGCTGCATTAGTCAGTTTGTCTCAATTATCTGATAAAGATGATTCTTCCGTGACTTCTGAGGGGGAATTGTTAGATTCTGATATTGTAGTAAAAAATTCTGCAGATTCAGAGGAGATTAATTTCAGATTTAAGTTAGAACACCTTCAAGTTCTTTTGAAGGAGGTTCTTGCTACTTTGGAAGAATCCGATGCATCTGTTGCGGACAATCCAAAGAGGTCTAGTAAGCTTAAAGTGAAGGTCAACTTTGATGAATGAAAGCCTGTTTTTTTTAAAAACACTATTAAAAACAGGGGCACTTTCATTCATCAAAGTTTATAAAGCAGCCATTTTGTTTAAAAACTTACCTCTCTCCTCTTCACAGCCGGACCAGCTTCCTCCGCCCGCAGATCCTCTCTTCATACATCAGCAATGAGAAATCTGGCTTCCTTCAATAACGGCTTCCCCCCCAGAGCAAGCATTGCCTGAGGCCATGCTGTGATTGGAGGAAGCCGGATTCTTCATAGCTGACATATGAAGAGAGGTTTTGCGGGCGGGGGAAGCTGCTCCGGCTGTGAAGAGAGAGAGGTAAGTTTTTAAACAAAACGGCTGCTTTGTAAACATTTATGAATGAAAGTGCCCCTGTTTTAATAGTATTTTTAAAAATTTTTTTTGAAGAATATGTACATTCATCAGGGATTACTGTGGTAACCTGTTGCTAGTATTGCTACAGTTGCGGGGGCAGCATCTTATTGGTGCAATGATTTATCGAATCTTATCCTAGAAGAGACTACTATAGAGGAGGGATCAAGGCTCTCAAGCTAGCTAATACCTTTATTTGTGATGCCAACATGCAAGTTCTTAGGTTGGGTGCTAAGATTTCTGGTTTTACTGTTTTAGCTCGCAGAGCTCTCTGGTTAAAATCTTGGTCTGCAGATGCCTTATAAGGGTAAAACATTTTTTGGACTAGGTCTGGCAGAAATGATTTCTGACATTACAGGTGGAAATGGTTCTCTCATACCTCAGGATAAAAAGAATAGACCTAAAGGTCATCAGAATTCAAATTTTTGTTCCTTTTGTAACTTTAAGGGACAGAAGTCTACTCTTCCAAGTCGGATCAATCTAAGTCTTCTTGGAGGTCCAGTCAGCCTTGGAATAGGGGGAAGCAAGGAAGCCTTCCATTAATTCTAAATCAACATGAAGGCGCCACCCTAATCCTGTAGTGGGTCAAGTGGGGGGCTGGCTTTCTTTTTTTTCCAGCAGGCTTGGATATGCGATGTTCCAGATTCTTGGGCCATAGATATAGTATCCCACGGTTACAGAATAGGATTCAAATCTTGTCCTCCCAGGGGCAGGTTCCACCTGTCAAGGTTATTTGCGAGCCAGATAAAGAGAGAGGCCTTCTAAAACTGTGTAGAGGACCTATTATCCCTGGGAGTGATTGTTCCAGTTCCTCTAGAGGACCAGGGTCTAGGATTCTATTCAAATCTTTTTGTAGTTCCGAAGAAGGAGGGCACATTTGATCCCATTCTGGACCTAAAGTGTCTCAATCAATTTCTCAGGGTTCTGTCCTTCAAGATAGAGACCGTCCGTTCTATTCTTCCTTTGGTCCAAAAGGTTCAGTTCATGATGACCAAAGATCTG
This sequence comes from Bombina bombina, assembly GCF_027579735.1. Lineage (NCBI taxonomy): Eukaryota > Metazoa > Chordata > Amphibia > Anura > Bombinatoridae > Bombina > Bombina bombina. The sequence continues at coordinate 654,599,155 of NC_069499.1, forward strand.
AAGGACACGTATCTTTTTTTTATTTTATTTTTTTTTTAATATTTTTATTAAGGTTCTGAAGTAGGCATACATAGAATATATTAAACAGAACGTAACAATAACATAACACAGGTAGATTGTGATACAGTTCTGAATAAAAACAAAATACATATCTCAGAAGATAAGTCAAAGGAATGGTATGAGAGTATAATGCCTTATATTCTGCATGCTCCCTAGATGGTAAAAGAGGCCACTCTTGGACCCCAACGAGAGATATATAACTATATATAGGGGGCTATTTCAAATATGAAAGACCACTTTTGGATCTTTAAATGAGAACCTTTTTTTTTTTTTTTGAGAAATTAATAGTGTAAACAAGGTAATATAGTGTATACAAGAGATATTTTGGGATTTATAACATTTTAGAACCATATATATGTATATATCAAGGTGGAATAATATCATATTAAAGAGAGGTAACTGAAGCTGCGCCTGCCAAATAACTAGAATAAGAAGTTGTAGTGGAGTAATACATCATTGTATCATCGTAATATTGCAACACTACAATACAATATAGTGTAGTATGGAGGAGCTGCACTATGGTCTTAGGACTAAGGCTCAGTGGGACCTAGGGTCCAATATATACAGAAGATATGGATCCCCCTGAAAAAAATAAAACTGTCAGAACTGTCAGAAGGAAGGGGGTTCCTATGCCCAAGCTAAGCCCATACAATTCAAGTAAAAAGGGGAAAAACCCAACCGCCTTAATTAAGGGAGGGTAATATCAATCTCATAGAATGATACCTGTAGGCGTACTGCTGCTAACTGTTTACTATAGGTCAAGCTGGGAACATTAAAAAATATCTTTTTCACTTAGAGTAGGGGCCATATATAATACCGTGTTTCCAAATGCTATACTATTAGGGATTAAGAGCATCCTCATAAGCATCTAAATCACAAGTCACAAGCTCTATAATATGGGGGGCATTTATCACTCAAATAAGCACAATTAAAGAGGAGAAAACGCCATGCCATCCCGGCCGCAGATAGCGAGACCTCCCTCAACCATTGTAAACTAAATCTCTACGCATATAAGTAAGGGCTGTCACTGAAAAGGCAGCCCTGCTAACCATATGTATATATGTATATAATATAGTGGTCTAAGTGGAGGATATCAGCTCTATGGCTAAGTGAGAAGTAAAAATAACGCTGCTTAAGCACTACAGTACTGTAAAAATTATGCCAGAGTCCCAGAAAAGGCAGACATTGAATATTGGCAATCATATTATTGAACCAAAGTTAAAATAACATTAAACATTCAGCAAGGAAAGCATGCAAGCACCAACAGTGAATGAAGGATAAATAGGGTATAGTAGCATTAATGTATTGTCTAAAAGATAGAAAGGAGTACCCTTAGGAGCTACTGTTAAATAGGGACATAAATGTTAAGTTAGAACCTCCCTGAGGGGCTAGAATGTAATATCCGCACATGCAAGCAACGATAAGTAATTAAAATATCGCAAAGTGTCACAAAGTGTGAGCCAGTTAATGCTTCATAGACATTGCACTTTAACAGATACTGCAAAAACTCTTTATATGGCCCCATTGGAAATATTGGCACGCATATTGTGATAAGCAAAAGACTGTAGCCACCTTCTCATGATAAGCAGTTACCCACTAAACATTAAAGCCAGTCACTGAACATAGAGTCCGCAGGTAAAAGATGCATTGTCCCTTAAACATGGTGATAGTCTCCAGCCGGTCTCCCATTAGAGGAGGGAAAGTATAACAGCGTCCCAGCTTAGCCTTGATAAATGTGTACAGATACCTATATGTAGGCTCCCCTACTCACGGTATATTTGTTTCAAGGAGCAGTCCAGCGTGAACCCCCAGGATCCCAGCCCGCATCAAGCAGAGCCACACAAGGTCAGGCTGCTAGTAAGTAGAAGATTTGGGGGATTTGCACTACTCTGAAGCATAGAAAGTTATTAGTGCAGACCTGATCGTCTGCTAGGGACCTTTTAGGAGAGTCTTTAGTAGGTAGCTGCGGAGAGACAAAAGCCAACCAGGTGATCTCTGTCTGCGACTGTGGCGAGAAATGTTCAGTTTGCATCTGTGAATGCATATCGGCTTGCTCCACATCTCCAGGTAAGATCACATGTGGGTCCCGTTTCATGGTGTTCTGAGGCTATGCTGGAGTCGGGATAAGCCCAGCGAGCCTGTCCCTCTTAGTTGTGGGTAGAGCAGCGGGGGTCTCCATGCATATCTCCAAATGGTCCACCAAGTCTACAGCCTCTGCATTCACTTCTTTTATAGAGGTATCGGAGGCGAGTGGCGTGCGCCGGGGCCCCAGAGCGCCACCACTCTCCCCCTCCAGATAGACAGGCTCAGGTTGAGGCAATTGCAGGATCGGGCTACTACTGCAGCCGGCTAGTGAACGGATCAGTGTGTCTCCTAGAGCTGCGTGGTGCCCATCGAGCAAGTCGCGCAGCTCCTCCAAAAAACCTATGGGTATCTCCATGATAGCTGTATGGTGATAGCGGTGTGGCAGGCAGATGATATATGATAGTTCCTGCAGTTTCTGACAACTTTGTGCCACTTAACGACAAGGCCCCAAGGTGCCTCGCCGGGGGGGGGGGGGGTTGGAGAAGGCCTCAACCTTCAGTTGTGCTCCGGGTGCTCAAAATTGCATATAGCTCTACAATTCCCCAACAAGAGTCTCACTCTGATGGTGGGTTTCACAGGACCATCTGTATCGGGCACATGCTTCCTGAGGCCCACCTTGGTGATTGTGACCATGGACGCCAGCTTGTTAGGCTGTGGAGCAGTTTGGGGTTTCTTAAAGACACAGGGTTGTTGACTCCAGAGGAGTCATCTCTTCCAATAAACATCTTGGTGTTGTGAGGAAATTTTATGCTCTAATAGCTTGGCCTCAACTAGCTTTGGTCTGATTTATCAGATTTCAGTCGGACAACATCACCTCAGTGGCCTACATCAATCACCAATGAGGGACTTGGAGTCCCTTGGCAATGAAGGAGGTATCTCGCATTCTGCAGTGGGTGGAGTCTCATGATTGTCATCTCTCTGCCATCCACATACCAGGGGTGGACAACTGGGAGGTGGATTGTCTAAGCAGGCAGACTTTTCATCCCAGAGAGTGGGCTCTCCACCCAGAGGTTTTCACAATGATTACTATCAAGTGGATGGCGTCTCATCAAAACTGAAAGCTTCCAAACTATTGTTCAAGGTCAAGAGATCTTCAAGCCATTCTGGTAGATGCTCTAGCGGTTCCTTGGATTTTAAATCTAGCATACCTGTTTCCTCCATTTGCGTTGCTTCCACAAGTAATTGCTTGCATCAAACAGGAGAGAGCTTCTGTGATTTTAATAGCTCCTGCATGGCCTTGCAGGATCTGGTTTGCGGATCTGGTTATGATGTCATCTCTTCCGCCGTGGAGGTTACCTTTCAGGAAGGACCTTCTACTTCAGGGTCCCTTTCTTCACCCAAATCTGGTTTCTCTGAAGCTGACTGCTTCGAGATTGAACGTCTAAGTTTGGCTAGATGTGGCTTCTCTGAGAAAGTCATAGATACTATGCTTCAGGCTCGTAAACCGGTAACTTGCAGAATTTACCATATGGTATGGTGTAAATACCTTCATTGGTGTGATTCAAAAGGTTTTTCTTGGAACAAAGTAAGGGTTACTTGAATTTTGGCTTTTCTTCAGGATTGCCTGGAGATGGGTTTGTCAGTCAGTACTTTGAAGGGTCAGATTTCTGCTCTGTCTATTCTACTGCATAAACATCGGGCAGTTCTACTAGATGTTCAGTCTTTTGTTCAGACCTTGGTCAGAATCAGGCCTGTGTTTAAATCTGTTGCTCCTCCTTGGAGTCTTAACCTTGTTCTTAGAGTTTTGCAGCAGGCTCAGTTTCAGCCGATGCATTCTGTTAATATTAAATTATTATCTTGGAAGGTGTGGTTTCTTCTTGATATTTCTTCTGCTTGCAGAGTTTTAGAACTTTCGGCTCTGCAGTGTGATTCCCCTTGCCTTATTTTTCATGCTGATAAGGCAGTCCTTCGTACTAAGCTGGGGTTTCTCCCTAAGGTAGTGACAGATCGCAATATTAATCAGGAGATTGTTGTTCCTTCTTTTTGTCCTAACCCTTCTTCCCAGAAGGAATGTCTTTTGCATAACTTAGATGTTAAATTTTACCTTCAAGCATCTAAAGATTTTCGGCAGACTTCTGCCCTGTTTGTTGTTTTCTGTGGTAAGCGTAGGGGTCAGAAGGCCACTTCTACCACTCTTTCTCTCTGGTTGAGAATTGTTATCCGGGTATCTTATGAGACAGCTGGACAGGAGCCTCCTGAGAGAATTACGGCCACTCCACTAGAGCTGTTTCATCTTTATGGGCTTTCAAAAATTAAGCTTCTGTGGAGCAAATCTGTAAGGCGGCCACTTGGTCCTCTATACATTTTCCAAATTCTACAAGTTTGATACTTTGCCTCAGCTGAGGCTTCTTTTGGGAGAAAGGTTCTTCAAGTGGTGGTGCCTTCAGTTTAGGTCCGCTTGTCTTGTTCTCCCTCCCTATTCATTCTGTGTCCTCTAGCTTGGGTATTGGTTCCCACTAGTAATTAGAATGTTTTGTGGACTATCCATGCCATAGGAAAGAAAACAAAATTTATGCTTACCTGATAAATTTATTTTCAGGCATGAAGAGTCCACAACCCACCCTTATTCAAATTAAGATGGCAATTTTTTTGTCTTGTCCTCAGGCACCTCTATACCCTATCTTCTTTTTCCGTTGCCCAACGGCCGAATGACTGGGGGTTTATTAGGGAACACTGTAAAATAGTACAGTCCCTACAGTCAAACATGGTGGAGGTTTAGTGATGTTTAGGGGTTGCTTTGCTGCTTTGCTGCTTTAGGCTTTGGAAATCTTGACTGTGTGCATGGCATTATGAAATTTGAAGATTACCAAAGAATTATGGGGTACAATGTAGGGCCCAGTGTCAGAAAGTTGGGTCTTTTTCAGAGGTCATGGGTCTTACAGTAGGACAATGACCCAAAGCACATGTCAAAAAGCACCCAGAAATGGTTTAAGTGAAGTAATACTTAACAGCTCTGCTGGGGTGCTCTTTGCCTCCTCCTGCTGTCCAGGAGTGAATATCCCACTAGTAATTAGAATGTTTCATGGACTCTCCATGCCGGATAAGCATAAATTTAATTTTTTCTGCATACCTTTTCAAAATGTTACTGCTTTGATGTTTCTGCTTCTTTGCAAGCAGTTTTTGTCAAGAAAGTCCTTCAGACCATAGTGTCTGACAAATAGGAACGTCTATAAAATTGCCTTACCCATTCCGTAACATGGTCCATCGGCTTGGGTATCAGTCCCACATGTTATGGACTATCATCATCATATGAAAGAAAACAGAAATTTATGCTTACCTGATCAATTATTTTCTTTCGGAATGATGATAGTTCACCTGTTTTTTGGACAACAGTTCTAATTTGCACCTCTAACTGCTCATTTTCCCACTTGCATAAAATGCTATAGCTATTTTCAGGACAGCCTTAGCTTCAGTTAGATTTTACAAAATAAAAAACACAGAAAGAAAGAGAGAAAAAACAAACAAACAGAAAGCAAAGGTACTATATATGGCTAAAGAGCTGGTAAACAAAACAGAACCAATTAGATAGCATAAGGAACTCAACACAGCTAATTTGGTTAAACAGTGTTCCCTAATAAAACTTTGCGCACTATGCTAGGTATAGCAAGTGGGAAAATGAGCAGTTAGCGTTAATTTCTCCTCCACCAAAATTTAACTGACCCCTATGGACAGGGATTTTATGATAAGAGCAGATCGCCACATCAAATTATACACTTTGTATAAAAGCAAGTAGATTCTGCCACAGCCGTATTTAAGCTAATGAAAGGGATAAGCTAACAACAACGGCATTGAATATATGACTAATCAGCTTATGTTTAACAGTTTTTTACCATGCGCCCAGACCTGATCTAGTTGTGATATCATGCAAAAATAGTAGGGATCTCCCCCAGTTTCTGTCAAGCCTAGCAGTTCCGAGCATGAGTCTCGTATCTGGGGCTTCAGTTCCCCCTCAGCCCACTCCGTGTCGGTCATCTTGTGAATGGCTCGTTCGGGTGTGAAATCCTGAGTAAAAGGAACACACATTCCGTGAGTGTAGTACTTGTGAGTATCCTGTTTCAGCAAGGCCCCGATTTCCCTGGGTGGTTAGGAGCTTACTACTACCTATTTGTCCTCCTGCTCCGGTCACAGTTAGCGGTGGATGGATAAGAGGTAACAGGCTGGGGTTTTCAAATGAGATAGATCTGATGCGGGCCCATCTCTGCTTCTTGGCCTCATCCTCCATTATTACTCGGGTGTTATTCAGATAAGTAATTTCCTCTTTGAGCGCATAGAACGCCTCCACCGGCATCTCATGTGCGGTTCCGATCGGCAGCTCAGGTTTAAGTTTCCGCTGGGCATCCATTTGACTGTGAGGAAAGGAAATATCTTTGCTAGCCAGGTCTGACCAGGGAGACATAGTTTTATTGCCGCTTTCATCCAGGGAGATCGTTGCAGCTGCGGATCTCAAGAGGAGTCCACATAACTCTTCCTCTAAGCTCTGGAAATTATCCTTTATGTGCTGCTTCATCTCTCTTTCCCACTTGTTTAGGGCCTCCATTATTCAAACAATACAGTACTTGTACAGCTTCCCTTCAGACACACCTGCAGGTGGATGAATTATCCTGAAAGATGATTCCCTTCTTTGGTATAATAGGCAGTCAACTGAGGACTGCTATACCCCGGTTTATGGGGGGGTCGGGGGTGTTGAATCTTACTGTAAGGCCGCCTCCCAAGAATTCAACGGACCAGATCTGGGTCCTATAGGTCAGAAACTCTGCAAATTTAGTATAAATCAATACTGCTCTTCGCAATCTAGTAAAAGATTAGATGGATGCTGTTAGATTTTGCAGATTTACTGCTTAAATCGGCGGATTAAGCAGATCACTGCAGGAGCAACAGATATTGCGACCTTTCATGGCCGCTGCCTAGCCACGCCCCCCGCTGAAGATTAATTTAATGTTTTCATACATACAGTCATGGCCAAAAATATTGGCACCCCTGCATTTCTGTCCTATAATGCACCACTTCTCCCAGAAAATTCTTGCATTTACAAATGTTTAGGCATTCTCATGTTTATTTCTTTTGTTTTTATTGGTATGACACAAAAAATGTGGAGGAAAAAAACATTCCACACAAAACTCCAAAAAATGCAGTGAACAAAATGATTGGCACCTTCTCAAAATTGTAAGAAATAATTGCATTCCAAGTTTGTGACTCACAACCAGTTAAAATGGAGAAAAATTGACTCAACCTTTCAGTTGTGTGTCTGTGTGCAACATTGAGCATGGAGAAGAGAAAGAGAACAAAAATTGTAGAAAAGCATGGACAATCTCAAGGTTACAAGTCCATGTCCAGAGATCATAATGTTCCTGTGTCCACTGTGCACAACATTGTCAAGAAGTTTACAGCCCATGGCACTGTAGCTAATCTCCCTGGACGTGGACGAAAGAGAAAAATTGATCAAAGATTGGATTGTTCGAATGGTGGATAAAGAACCTCGATCAACTTCTAGGCAAATTCAAGCTGACCTTCAGGCACAGGGTACTAATGTGTCAGCTTTCATTATATGTCACCATCTGAAAGAAAAGGGACTCTATAGTAGGAGACCCAGGAGGACCCCTCTGCTGACACAGAAACAGAGCACCGGGGGAGTGATCTCAAAACACCAATTGGGAAAAGTAACCCTTCTAATCTGAGAGACCTGGAGCAGTTGGCGAAAGAAGAGTGTTCCAAAATTCCTGTAGATATGTGTAACAAAATCATTGATTGTTACAGGAAGCAATTGATTTTAGTTATTTTTTCCAAAGGATGTGCTACCAAATATAAAATAGAGGGTGCCAATAATTTAGTTGAGTCCATTTTTATAGTTTGTGTGGAATGTGTCAGATTTGGATTTTTTTTCTCCACTTTCTGTGTCATACCAATACAAACAAAAGAAATAAACATGAGAATGCCTAAGCATTTGTAACTGCAACAATTTTCTGGGCATCTGAAAGAAATGCAGGGGTGTCAATATTTTTGGCCATGACTGTAAATGGAAAGTAGCAATCTCTACAACCCCAACGTTGAGGCCGAAGCTGCGATTGCTGATACATTAGCTGCATAAAGTGTCAAGCTGCGCCGCTGCTCGCTATGACTGTTGCCATAGACGCGGTGGTGGTGACTCATTGCTATGACCGTTGCCATAGACCCGGTGGTGGTTGTGAGTGTGCGGCGATAACGTCATCGCCACAGGGTGTCTCTCTCACCTGATGCCGCTTCCCCATACATGGGAGGTCTCCTTGGTGCCTACGTATGTACCTCCCTCACTTCCTCTCACTGCCCAAGTATAGGTGTTACAGTGTGTGCTCCTGAGTGCTGATTTACTTATATTGCTGGATTGCCATATTGTTACTGAACTCTGCCTGTCTGACCACTCTGCTTGCTTAACCCTTGTACTGCTGGATTGCCATATCGTTACTGAACTCTGCCTGTCTGACCAATCTGCTTGCTTAATCCTTGCATTGCTGGATTGCCTTATCATTGCTGAACTCTGCCTGTCTGACCATTCTATTGGTTTAACCCTGAACCGTTATACTGCTGGATTTCCTTTTTTACTGACACCTGCCTGTTCCTGACCATTCTAGTGGTTTACCCCTGAACTGTTATACTGCTGGATTTCCTTTGTTGCTGACATCTGCCTGTTCCTGACCATTCTATTGGTTTAGCACTGAACTGTTATTCTGCTGGATTTCCTTCCTGTTGCCGGATTCTGCCTGTCTTGGCCATTCTCTGCCTTCATCTTATTGCCGCAAAGGACTACCCTGTCTACCATAAGTACTGCTTACCTCATTTCATAAACTCACTCTGTTCTGGGATATTTCCTATCCTCCCACTTGACACCGGGATAAGAAGACTACTGGCCAAATTTGGTCTAATAGAGAAATATTCCACAAGCATTACATTATACTTGGGCCATGGACCCAAATGAGGTAGCAAGAGCATTCACTCTTCAGGGACAGATGCTGGAAACCCATACCATACATTTGCAGAATGTGGATTCTAAACTAGAGGCTATATCCGCAATGCTCTCCTCACTGGTTGCAGAGAAGAACGCTACTCCTGTTGTTACACAGCCGGTCCCAGCTGCTAGTGCTGCAACTTCTTCCTCTGCTTCTGGAAGTATACTCCAGATACCATTGCCTGACAAGTATGATGGTACTAATGATTGTAGGGGTTTTCTCAACCAGTGCAGGCTGCACTTTTGCAATGATCCTCACACCTTCCAGTCTCATCAGTCAAAGGTCACTTTTATCATTTCTTTATTGAAAGACAAGGCCCTAGCCTGGGTCTCTCCCCTTTTGAAACAGAGTGCTCAACTCCTAAACAATACTGATGCCTTCATTTCTGCTTCATTAGTGTGGGTGAGTGTATGAGGATGTCGTCTAAGTACACCACAACACACTGTTGCAACATATCTCGTAGGACATCATTAATAAATTCCTGGAAAACAGCAGGAGCATTACATAGGCCAAAGGGCATTACAAGATATTCATAATGCCTGCTCCTGGTGTTAAATGCTGTTTTCCATTTGTGGCCCACCTTGATCTTAACGAGATTAATGAAGTTTAGAAAATACCGTAGCTCCCTTGAGGCAGTCAAAGAGTTCCGTAATAAGAGGAATAGGGTAAGCATTGTTAATGGTAAGATGATTAAGACCCCTATAATCGATGCATGGTCTTAACTCGCCACCCTTTTTCTTCACAAAGAAGAAGCCAGCCCCTGCAGGAGAGCAGGATTTGCGGATGACCCCCCGCGACAGAGCATCGGCAACATACTCCTCCATAGCACAATTCTCTGCAACAGACAAAGGGTAAACCCGGCCCCTAGTAGGAATGGCTCCGGGTTGCAGGTCTATGGCACAATTGTAAGACCGGTGAGGAGGCAACGCACCTTGTCAAAAACATCTAGGAACTCTCGGTACTCCACTGGCAATTGAGATACCGAAGAAGTGCACAAGACTTTAACTGGTTTCTGAAGACAAGTGGAAATACATTGCAGGAGACCATGACACAATTTTGGACCTGCGCCAGTCGAGACTGGGATTGTGCTTTTGGAGCCAGGGATAACCCAGAACAACTGGAAAATGCAGAGAGTTTATCACCTGGAACTGGAGGGTTTCAAAACGTAGAGCCCAACAGCCATAGATAACAGAGTGGTTTCATGAGTTACGAGTGCGGGCTGAAGGGACCTGCCATCAATGATCTCAATAGCAAGTGGAACAGACCAAGGCAAAACAGGAATGGAGTGCTTTGATACAGAAGCACTTTCAATAAAATAGCCCGCAGCACCGGAGTCAACAAGAGCCTGGGTGACTATGGAGGAGTCCACCCAGGAAAGGACAACCATGACCAAAAACCACGGACCTTAGGTGTGAGTGTTTCTCGGCTGTGTAGGACAAGACTTCAAAAGGTGGCCCTGTAACCCACAATAGAGGCAGAGCCCCTCCCTCCTCCTAAAGGCCCTCTCCGCCGCAGAGAGATGCGTGAATCCCAACTGCATCGGCTCAGCAGTACCTGGTGACTCGGGACAAGGAGGCATGGGAGGAGAGGGAGGCATGGGTGGGAATGAACACATAGGAGACAATGGAACAGGAGGCTTCCACAAGCGCTCCTTGAAAGAGGGCCTCTCTCTGAGTCTGATGTAAATTAGGATAAAAAAAGACACCAATGCCTCGAGATCCTCTGGTAAATCTCTGGCAGCAACTTTGTCTTTAATCCCATCAGAGAGCCCATGAAAGAAGGCGGCAACAAGGGCTTCATTGTTCCAACCTACCTCTGCGGCAACCGTATGGAACTCAATGGCATACTGAGCAACAGATCTTGTACCTTGCTGAATGGACATGAGTCGTTTAGCAGCAGAGGAGGAGCGAGCCAGAACATCAAATACCCTTCAAAATGAGGCCACAAATTCAGGGTAATTTGAAATCGCAGGTTTATTAGTCTCCCACAAGGGATTAGCCCAGGCAAGAGCTGTGTCAGAGAGTAACGAGATGAGAAATCCCACCTTAGCTCTGTCAGAGGGAAACACCTGAGGTAACATCTCAAAGTAAATGCCCACCTGGTTCAAAAACCCTCTGCACTGAATAGGATCACCTTCTTTTGCTGAGGTAGAGGTGCAGAACCGGACATGCTCCTTGTAGGACTAGAGGTAACCCAGAGGTAACCCTTAGGAAGGGGGCTATGTAACACCGCTGCCACGCCGCTACTCGCTTTGGCCGTTGCAATAGACCCGGTGGTGGTTGTGAGCATGCAGCGATGACATCATCGCTACATGCTGTCTCTCTTGATGCCGCTTCCCCATACACCTGGGAGGTTGTCAGAAACCTGTTTTTATCACTTATGTAAATATGCTTCCCCTTTAAATATCATCACATGTGACTGCAACAAGCTATTTAAGCATATCTCACCCTCCTACCCTTGCTAGGTAATTTGATTCTTTGGGATATTCACTGAGCTTCTCATTGCTCTGTTAGCCAGTATTGCAGCAGTTACCCAGGAGATTCATTTGGAACTTGATACCTGTGTAGCTTACATTGTATTCCTACCTGTTCGTTTTTCTACAGGTCTTTGTTTCTACAAACGGCTGCCTTTGCACAACTGTGTTCTCAAACTACCAAGTACATGCCGGAGCATGTGACGTCACTCTGCAGAGCAACGGCTGCAATCCACACATGGAGCCACTACAGCGTGTGTAACAGTCCGCAGCCCACAGATCCTATATGATTGCAGACGCCGGGGTCAGTCTAAAGTACGGTACTGTGTCTAATCTTATTTGTACCTCATCCTGTAATGACTTTGCTTACTTGTGTATGCCAATGACTATACGCTGTGCTTTTCTAATATTCGCTTGAACTGCCTATGTGTCACGCACTGTTATGCATTGCTCACAGTGCAGTTACTTCAGCTTAATCTACTAAAGCTCCTGGAAGCATACTCTGCTATGTGTTACCTTTTGTGAACATACCAGTCCTTGTTCCAGCTATTGGATGGGACTTTATCAAATATATATGCTCATCTTATGAACTACAGGGATTAGCCCAGGCAAGAGCTGTGTCAGAGAGTAACGAGATGAGAAATCCCACCTTAGCTCTGTCAGAGGGAAACACCTGAGGTAACATCTCAAAGTAAATGCCCACCTGGTTCAAAAACCCTCTGCACTGAATAGGATCACCTTCTTTTGCTGAGGTAGAGGTGCAGAACCGGACATGCTCCTTGTAGGACTAGGTGCAGCAGCGGAAATAGGAGCAGCCACAACTTGCGGGACACTTTGGCCCAAATGTGCAGTGTGAATCAGCAGGGTTTGCAGGGCTAGTGCAAATTGATCCAAATGGTGATCCTGTTCATCCATCCTGAAAATGATGGTAGATAAAGGTGGATTATTAGCACCATCAGGATTCATGGCCCTTGCATAATGTCAGGGTGCCAGAAATCAGACTGAGACGAGAAGTGCAAAAATAATCACACCTTTATTAATAACAAAAAATAATAAAAAGTCCACAAATCAAATAACAGGCCAGGAGTCAAAGCCAGAGCTGGTAGTCAGATGAGCCGAGTCAGGAGCCAAAGCGAGAAGTCAGACGAGCCGGAATCAGGAACAAGGAGAACAGCAGAGCCAGGAACAAGCCAGGGAACAGGAAACAGGAGAGACGTCAGACAGCCAGATAATGCACAGGAACTGGAACTCACAAACAGGTCAGACAACGCAAGGGCAAAGCATACTGAACAGAGGCCCTTTAAATAATAAGTGATGACATCACAATTCTGAGACTGCAACCTGTATCACACGGATGATGTACACCAGTCTGACCATAAGAGGGCATGCAGGAAATGAGCATACACTCTGCACCAAACTCAACAAGAGAGGTGAAAAGAATAGCTGCCAGGAGCACATGGAAAACAAAGCAGGGAAAAACCCTGACATCTGGCTACCATCCCCAAACTTATGGGCTAACAGAGAGAGTGAATCAAGATCTCAAAGCCTATCTCAGAGCTTATGTCAATTCTCTTCATACCAATTGGTCTGGATTGTTGCCCCTAGCTGAGTTGGCAAAGAACACTCATTGGCATTCTTCTCTACGATGTTCTCCATTTCAAGCAGCAGCAGGATATCAACCTTGTGTCTTTCCTCTTTCCACTCAGTCTACAGGGGTTCCTGCTGCAGATCGACACTTTACTGACCTCACTACTCATTGGCAACGTATTCGCTCTCAGTTACGTTCAGCTGTCTCCAGATACAAGAGGTTTGCTGATCATCATCGAGCTACTGTTCGTGCCTTTTCGGTAGGTGAACATGTCTGGGTCTCTACTCGACATGTTCATTCATGTCAACCCTGTCATAAATTAGGGCCTAGGTATATCGGCCCTTACAGAGTCCTTAAAAGACTGTCTCCTTTGTTGCCTACAAAGTGTTCTTGCCCAGAACCCTGCACCTACACCCAGTCTTCCACATCTCAGTACTCAAGCACTACATCAAGAACAGATATACGAACAGATATACTCAGCTCAGACTTCCTCCTCCTCCGCTCTTAATTCATGGTGAACCTGAGTATGAGTTTGCTAAGATCCTGGACTCCAGATACAGTCGCAGGCAACTGCAGTACCTTGTGCATTGGAAGGGTTACTCTGTGGCAGATCGTTCCTGGATACCTGCCCTTGATGTGCATGCTCTTTCTTTGATCTCCAGGTTTCATGCTGCTCATCCCTCCAAGCTGACTCTGGTTCCCAGAGGTAACCCTTAGGAAGGGGGCTATGTAACACCGCTGCCACGCCGCTACTCGATTTGGCCGTTGCAATAGACCCGGTGGTGGTTGTGAGCATGCAGCGATGACATCATCGCTACATGCTGTCTCTCTTGATGCCGCTTCCCCATACACCTGGGAGGTTGTCAGAAACCTGTTTTTATCACTTATGTAAATATGCTTCCCCTTTAAATATCATCACATGTGACTGCAACAAGCTATTTAAGCATATCTCACCCTCCTACCCTTGCTAGGTAATTTGATTCTTTGGGATATTCACTGAGCTTCTCATTGCTCTGTTAGCCAGTATTGCAGCAGTTACCCAGGAGATTCATTTGGAACTTGATACCTGTGTAGCTTACATTGTATTCCTACCTGTTCGTTTTTCTACAGGTCTTTGTTTCTACAAACGGCTGCCTTTGCACAACTGTGTTCTCAAACTACCAAGTACATGCCGGAGCATGTGACGTCACTCTGCAGAGCAACGGCTGCAATCCACACATGGAGCCACTACAGCGTGTGTAACAGTCCGCAGCCCACAGATCCTCTATGATTGCAGACGCCGGGGTCAGTCTAAAGTACGGTACTGTGTCTAATCTTATTTATACCTCATCCTGTAATGACTTTGCTAACTTGTGTATGCCAATGACTATACGCTGTGCTTTTCTAATATTCGCTTGAACTGCCTATGTGTCACGCACTGTTATGCATTGCTCACAGTGCAGTTACTTCAGCTTAATCTACTAAAGCTCCTGGAAGCATACTCTGCTATGTGTTACCTTTTGTGAACATACCAGTCCTTGTTCCAGCTATTGGATGGGACTTTATCAAATATATATGCTCATCTTATGAACTACAGTATTCTACAGACTGAAGACTAAGCTTTATTTAACAAGGTTCTACTTCTAATACTGAACTGCCTATTCTAGATCCATTTCTAACCTATACAGGCTAATTCTAACTAAAACTCAGTATGGTTTCTTATGCAGTATTTGTTTATTTAAATGACCTATCTAAGGTCACCCTCAGTTCTATGAGCAAACCAGGGTTTTTCATACAAGACAATACCCGCAGTGTGGTGTGAGACTGAGTGGAAAATATATATATATATTAGGGTATCCATATAATATCCTTACATATTACCTAGCCATAAAAACACCTACCCATATATATATATATATATATATATATATATCTCAGATTGAAATGGATATAACTGAATTGACCAATCATGTCGAAGCTCTTGCTCAAAACTTCGATTTCCTGATCCAGGGGCTTAGAGACATGCAAACCGAAAATCAGGAACTGCGTAAGCACATATGTGAACAAGCTGCACATAAAACTGCAATTTCAGGCATCCCTGCACCTGAACCTCAAATATGCCCTCCAGAAAAGTTCTCTGGAGACAGGTCACAATTTCGTGAATTTAAAAATTCATGTACTCTTTATTTTTCACTTAAACCACGTAGTTACCCAAACGATAAAATAAAAGTGCTAACCGTCATCTCTTATCTAAGAGGTGAGCCTAAAAGTTGGGCCAATGCTTATTATGAAAATGACGATCCCATATTGAATTCACTTGATTCATTCTTCAATGCCATGTCTCTACTTTATGAGGATCATGACAAACAGAATACTGCTGAGACAGCTATCAGATCCCTCAAACAAGCAAGACGTCCCGTGGAAGAGTACATCACTGAGTTCAAAAGATTTGCACCAGACACTCTTTGGAATACCCCAGCTCTCAGAAACCAGTTTCGTATCGGCTTATCGATTCCCTTAAGGACGAGCTTGCACGTACTGAGATCCCCGAGAATCTAGAGACCTTGATGTCACTAACGATATCCATAGACTGCCGCCTCCAGGAGAGGAAACTTGAAAGAGGAGTGACTGACCACATACAGTGGGGCAAAGTAACCAGTCAGCCACCAATTGAGCAAGTTCTCCCACTTAAGAAGATGAGAGAGGCCTGTAATTTTCATCATAGGTATACCTCAACTATGAGAGACAAAATGTGGAAACAAATCCAGACAATCACATTGTCTGATTTGGAAAGAATTTATTTGCATATTATGGTGGAAAATAAGTATTTGGTCACCTACAAACAAGCAAGATTTCTGGCTTTTTTAAATACTTTTTTGCCCCACTGTATATAAAAAGACCTATACATCCAGTCCTTCCTTCCCTACCAAGTCCCAGGACGAGCCTATGGACATAGTCTTTGTACGTGGCCCTCTCAAACCTGATGAAAAGACTTGGCAAAGATTGAACAACCTCTGTCTCTTTTGTGCCGCCAAGGAACATACTGTAAAAGAATGTCCAAGTCTGCTGAAATCAAAGAAGGGTAAGCATCATAAGTTATTGCATGATAAACAAGCTACCATACAGACTTCCTCACATTTTATCCTCTCTGTTTCCCATCAGTGGGACCATCAACAAGTGTCCACGCAAGTCGTGATTGACTCAGGAGCGACGAATAATTTCATTGATATATAAGCTACCTCTAATAAAAAAGCACATTTCACTAGCAATTCGTATAGTGGATGGTTCTTTAATTAATTCTAGACCTATTACGCACCACACAGCTCCTATAAGATTATGCTTTCCAACTGGTCACCTTGAGATCTGTACCTTTGAAGTCATACACTCCCCTCTATTCCCTGTTATTATTGGGTTTAACTGGTTAAAACAACAGCAGCCCACTATACAATGGCACCAGGGTTCTATTTCTTTTGACTCAGACTATTGTTCCGCAAATTGTATACCCATACGTTCCCTTTTACACATTAACTTACAGCATATCTCCGACACATACTCTGATTTCACAGACGTGTTTGATAAAAAACAGGCACAATCTTTACCCCCTCATAGGCCATTCAATTGTCCTATAGATCTCATACCTGGTTCAAAAATACCTTTTGGACATGTTTACCTTTTGTCTGAACCCGAACTCACTCACCTCAAACAATACCTCAATGAAAACCTGGAAAAGGGTTTCATTCGTCCTTCCACCTTACCAGCTGGTGCTGGTATCTTTTTTGTCAGGAATAAGGACAATATTCTCAAACCAATTATTGACTATAGAGAGCTGAATAAACGTACAATCAAAAACAGGTATCCCCTGCCTCTTACAACGGAATTAATCGAACTCCTACAGGGCGCTTAGATTTTTATCAAGTTTTATTTGAGAGGCGCATATAATCTTATAAGAATAAGAGAAGGGGATGAATGGCTCACGGCATTTCGCACCCGCTATGGCCTCTATGAATACCTTGTGATGCCATTCAGGTTATTCAATGCCCCTGCCACCTTTCAGTCCTTTATCAATAACCTGTTTAGAGACCTTCTTGACTCTTGTATCATCATTTATCTGGATGACATCCTCATATACTCTGATACCATTGAAAATCATATCAGACATGTAAGAAAAGTCTTGGTAAGCCTTAGACAGAACCACTTATATGCCAAACCCAAAAAATTTATTTTCCATACAAAATCTCATTTCTTGGTTACCATATTTCCCCCTTGGGTATTCGTATGGAAACCAATAAAGAAGAAGCCATAACCAATTGGCCTAAACCTTCTTCTAAAAAAGATGTTCAGAGGTTCCTAGGCTTTTCAAGTTTCTATAGGAAATTTATACAGGACTTTTCAACCATAGTCAAACCGCTTACCTGTCTTACTAGGAAATCAACCAAATTCGATTGGTCTCCACAAACCAACCATTCTTTTAACATGCTCAAACAAATGTTTATCACTGCTCCTATTTTCCAGTTTCCGGACCCTGATAAACAGTATTTCCTTGAGGTTGATGCCTCTGACTACGCTCTTGGAGCTGTTCTCTCACCGAAGATGTCTCCCGAAGAACCCCTCCACCTAGTAGCTTATTTCTCCAAAACTATGAATACAGCCGAACTCAATTATCCTATAGGACAAAAGGAGTTACTAGCCATCAAGGCAGCTCTTGAATTCTGGAGACACCTTCTAGAAGGTGCTAAACACCCAATCATCATTTACACTGACCACCAAAATTTACAGTACTTGAAGACCAACAAATCATTATCAGCTCGCCAAGTGCACTGAAGTCTTTTCTTTACTAGATTTGATTTCATAATCACTTACCGTCCAGCCTCAAAAAACATAAAAACAGATGCCCTATCCAGATATGGACCCAAGCCTCACCATAGGCCTATTCTGGATACTGTTATACCACCTCATAAATGTATTGGTCTTACAGTTGATAAAACAACACTCTTCAGCAATGATCAAGCAAGTGATCCTGTAGTTAAAGATAAAAAAAAATAAATGGCCTAATGGTCTATTCTACCTGGGCAATAAGTTATATGTCCCTATTACTCTCAGAGATCAGATTCTCCGTAATGCTCATGATTCACCCTTATCTGGACATCCAGGATTTCGTAAAACTCTACATCTCATACAAAGGGATTTCTGGTGGCCCAGACTAGCACATAGTGTTAGACAACATATACAAACCTGTTCTACTTGTGCCACATGCAAGTCTTCTCATTCTCACCCTTATGGTTATCTCCTTTCCCTTCCGATTGTTGATAGATCATGGCGACACATCGCTATGGACTTTATTGTTGAACTACCCTCGTCGTCAAACAACAATACCATATTAGTTGTTGTAGATCAATTCTCTAAAATTGCTCACTTTATACCGTACCATGGTCTCCCGAATGCCTCAGAAATGGCTGAACTATTCTTGAAACACATTGTACGCCTACTTCCTGACTCCATTACAACCGATAGGGGTTCCCAGTTCACCTCCAAATTTTGGGTCCAGCTCTGCAAAAGTTTGAGTATTGAAAGACATCTATCCTCAGCATACCACCCTCAGTCTAATGGGCAGTCAGAGAGGACGAACCAAATATTGGAACAGTATCTACATTGCTTTTGCAACTACCAGCAAGATGGGAATTGGGACACTCTTCTTCCTACTGCAGAATTCTCTTTCAATAATTCTGTGAATACCTCAACTAATTTAACACCCTTCTATGTGAATTACGGATACCACCCCTCTTATCATCTGCTACAAAGAGATGACAGTGTTTCACCTCTGGTAACTGATACTGTCAACACTCTCAGCCAAATTTTCACTCTACTTCAAGATACCCTAAGGACAGCACAGGCTAAGCAAAAACATTACTATGATCTGAGAAGATCTAAGCCCCCATATTACAAACCTGGGGATTCGGTGTGGCTTTCATCCAAGCATCTCAGACTTCAGATTCAGAGTAAAAAACTTGGCAGTCTATTCATCGGTCCTTTTAAGATCCTCAGGATCATAAACCCCAACGCTGTTACTTTGGATCTACCACCTTCATATCGAATACATCCCACTTTCCATGTATCCTTACTCAAGCCATTTCGCACAGTCAGACCCTCATCAGACTCAAACTCTGCTCCCGTACCACTACCAGATGATACTAGTTTTGAGGTCACTGACATCCTTGATTCTAGGATCTACCAGCAAACCCTACAGTACCTCGTCTGCTGGAAAGGCTATGGACCTGAGGAAGACTCTTGGGAACCTTTCTCTAATATATCGGCTCCCAGATTAGTCTCCTTATTCCATCGTCGACATCCAGACCGACCTAAGCCCTGAACAAGAGGGACGGCCTTTTGGAGGGGGTATACTGTCAGGAACCTGTTTTTATCACTTATGTAAATATGCTTCCCCTTTAAATATCATCATATGTGACTGTAAAAAGCTATTTAAGCATCTCTCACCCTCCTACCTTTGCTAGGTAATTTGATCATTTGAGATATTCACTGAGCTTCTCATTGCTCTCTTAGCCAGTATTGCAGCAGTTACCCAGGAGATTCATTTGGAACTTGATACCTGTGTACCTTACATTGTATTCCTACCTGTTCGCTTTTCTACAGGTCTTTGTTTCTACAAACGGCTGCCTTTGCACAACTGTGTTCTTAAACTACCAAGTACACGCTGGAGTGTGTGACGTCACTCTGCTGAGCGACGGCTGCAATCCACACACAGAGCCACTACAGCATGTGTAACAATCCGCAGCCCACAGATCCTCTATGATTGCAGATGCCGGGGTTAGTCTAAAGTACGGTACTGTGTCTAATCTTATTTGTACCTCATCCTGTAATGACTTTGCTTACTTGTGTATGCCAATGACTACACGCTGTGCTTTTCTAATATTCACTTGAACTGCTTATGTGTCACGCACTGTTATGCATTGCTCACAGAGCAGTTACTTCAGCTTAATCTACTAAAGCTCCCGGAAGCATACTCTGCTATGTGTTACCTTTTGTGAACATACCAGTCCTTGTTCCAGCTATTGGATGAGACTCTATCAAATATATATGCTCATCTTATAAACTACAGTATTCTACAGACTGAAGACTAAGCTTTATTGAACAAGGTTCTACTTCTAATACTGAACTGCCTATTCTAGATCCATTTCTAACCTATACAGGCTAATTCTAACTAAAACTCAGTACGGTTTCTTATGCAGTATTTGTTTATTTAAATTACCTATCTAAGGTCACCCTCAGTTCTATGAGCAAACCAGGGTTTGTCATACAAGACAATACCCGCAGTGTGGTGTGATACTGAGTGGAAAATATATATATTTATATATATATATATTAGGGTATCCATATAATATCCTTACAGAGGTCTCCTTGGCGTGAACAGGCGCCTATGTAAGTACCTCCTTCACTTCATCTCACTGCCCAAGTATAGGTATTACAGTGTGTGCTCCTGGGTGCTGGTTTACTTATATTGCTGGTTTACTTATATTACTGGATTGCCATATTGTTACTGAACTCTGCCTGTCTGACCACTCTGCTTGCTGAACCCTTGTACTGCTGGATTGCCATATCGTTACTGAACTCTGCCTGTTTGACCACTCTGCTTGCTTAATCCTTGTATTGCTGAATTGCTTTATCATTGCTGAACTCTGCCTGTCTGACCATTCTATTGGTTTAC
The DNA here is from genome assembly GCF_027579735.1 of Bombina bombina. Lineage (NCBI taxonomy): Eukaryota > Metazoa > Chordata > Amphibia > Anura > Bombinatoridae > Bombina > Bombina bombina. The sequence goes on from NC_069499.1 coordinate 654,620,040, forward strand.
CCCTGAACTGTTATACTGCTGAATTTCCTTTGTTGCTGACACCTGCCTGTTCCTGACCATTCTATTAATTTACCCCCTGAACTGTTATATTGCTGGATTTCCTTTGTTGCTGACACCTGCCTGTTCCTGACAATTTTATTGGTTTACCCCTGAACTGTTATTCTGCTGGATTGCCTTCCTGTTGCCGGATTCTGCCTGTCTTGACTATTCTCTGCCTTCATCTTATTGCCATGAAGGACTACCCTGTCTACCGTGAGTACTGCTTACCTCATTTCATAAACTCACTCTGTTGTAGGATATCTCCTATCCTTCCACTTGACGCCGGGATAAGAAGACTACTGGCCAAGTTTGGTCTGATAGAGAAATATCCCACGAGCATTACATAAAGTTATCCACATGAGCTTCTTAAGATCATAGAAGACAGAAAACAGGAGAATTCAATGCTTGGCTTAAAATCCAATTTAAAAGCTTGTGTGACTGACCCTCTTTTCTTAAATTGGTTCACATATTATTTAAAGCCTATGTTATGACTTACTTCAATAAAGGGAATATTACATTAAGAATTAAGTTCTTGTAGTTAATACCTGTAGCCACCTTTAGGACTTGGTTTGGAATGTACAAGATAATAAATGCTATTTTTTTTTACTTGATGGTGTCAAAACTGTTAGAGATTACATTACAGAATAATGCCTTAAGTTAAAGGCTATAGGTTGAATTCTAATATCGGTTGTATTCTATATTATTGATCAAAACTTTTAGAACACCTTAATTTTTCAAGGTTTTATTGAAATCTGTGCATTTTAATTTCTTTTTTTACTTTGAATTATGGTACAAATAAACAATTGGTGGTAAAAAAAATGTAATCGTTATCTTTATCAAAATTTACTCTAATTTTTTTACTCAAAGAAGCCAACTTTTTGGTATATAAGCAGCCGAACACACTCATGACATTCTTTCTACAATGGAAATCAAATATTGTTCAGAAAGTTCTTCTTAACACTGTAGCAGATGTCCTCTCAAATGTGTTAGACATGTAAGATCCTTTGCTTTTACCCTTCTGTCCAGCCCATCCCAAACAAGCTTGATGGGGTTTAAGTCTTGAGATTGTGCTGGTCATTTCCATGATTTGAAGCATATCGTCTTGTTCTTTTCTTCTAAGGTAGTTCTTTTTTAGTCATAATCTTTCTGTAGGGTGAACAGTTCATCACCCTGTGTGATGAACAGAAGATTCAAATTTTGATTCTTCCTCCTTGAAATCTTCAGTAGTCCACTGGTGGTGCTTCATGTCCCATACATGCCTCTTTTTTATTTGACATCTTAGCAATGGTTTTCTTGCTTCCACTTAACCTGTCAAACCTTCAGCTCATAGTTTTAAAAGCATAGTTTAAAAGCAAGACTTATCTACTTTAACCAGTGTGAAGCTGTGAGCTGTTTATCACACAAGTTGTTGAGTCTCAGAAACTTGTCTGTTGTGGTTTTAGATCTGACAGTCCTCTTCCTGTCAAGGTTTCCTCCAGTTTCCAAGTGCCTTTTGGTGGTATAGGAACCTGTACCCACTGACACCTTTCTTTGCAATTTCTCTAGTGAAAAGACCTACACATATCAGGGTTATAATGGTATGTCTGTATATATGTTACTTTTGCATAGGAATTTATGGTAGACAATTGGTACACAATAGTACCAATGCTAAAGTCTAATATAATAACTAAAGATATGCAAAAAAACAAAATCAAAGACTCATATCATCACTCTTGCTTTAAAAAAATCTTTTATTAAATATTCATTGTGTATTATACCACCCAAATAGAAATGATCCTATGCAACATAGTGTAATATACAATAAAATACCAAGAGACATAGCATAGAGGACATCCTCCTCCACCAATTATAACAAAATAGTCCATATTATATAGATCAAAGTTTATAACCACTTAGCTTGTATGTGGACCAGTTCATATTGAAGATACAACTGAAACCTGTCCGCTGTGGTGATTCACAATTTCCTAGAGGCTTATCTCTCGATGAAGAGAAACCATTCCACCTTTATGTTTTAAAGGGATATAAAACCCAATTTTCTCTTTCATGTTTCAGAGCATGCAAATATTAAGCAACTTTCTTATTTACTTTTATTATAAATGTTTCCTTGTTCTCTTGGTATCTTTATTTGAAAAAGCAGGAATGTAAGCTTAGGAGCCGGACCATTTTTTTGTTCAGCACTCTAGGTAGCACTTGCTGAATGGTGGCTACATTTGAACATGAAAGAAAAAAATTGGGTTTCATACCCCTTTAACACCAGGCAGTGTAAATAATAAGCTCAGACACGGAGGGCTTGTTCTCAGACCAAAGATAAGTTGGAGATATACTCCAGTGCACACTCCAATAAAACTGGGTAGCTACGTCCATGATGGTCACACTGCAGATGGCCATGGGAGACTGTGAGTTTGTATGGCCCTCAGCGGATGCCATGGCCTCACTCGGATCAATGTATGAAGGAAATCCTAGTCACAACCAACATACATTTCCACTTGGAGGGCTTCTTCTGTGTTGTTAAAATGGTTTTCTTGGACAAACAACAATAGAATACAGCACTCACAGGTCACAGGAACACAGAGAAGGCTTACCAAGCCTGCAGGAATGTCCATAAACAAGCATTGTTTCGGGCTAACACTTAGCCCTTTCTTAAGCTTGAGAAAGGGCTAAGTGTTAGCCCAAAATGTTGCTTGTTCTTTGGACCCTGTATAATTAATAAAGGCCTTTTATGCAAAATCACAGCTGGAGAAATTATTTTGTTAAAATGGTATATCTGTCTTTGTTAATTGCCTTTTTTCTTGGCATTATGATAGCAATAGACTACTTAATGCAGTACAATACTATCCATGTTTAAGAGGGTGTAGTAACACAGTCTTTTTTGAACTTGTTGAGACAACTGTAGAAATTGTTATCATCAACTATGAAGGTCTAAATTACTTCCACTTTTGCAGAACAGCGATAAGTTTTAAACTTATTAGCTCCCTGAAAAAAAGACTTTGCTTCTAACTCTGAAAAGTATATGTAATATATGTTTTTTTCCTTCAGCGGCTCCATTGAAGTCCATGTAGAGAAGAACATGTAGTGATATCCGAAGTCCTGGAGTTAGCGTGCATTGAGTTTTTATTGCATGGAAACAATTTACTTTCAACTTCTAATATGCACTACATTTTGAATACTAGAGAGCATGAATAAAAATTCCATCCTAAGAAGTTCACGCAAATGCACTTTTTTTTAGCATTATTGATGGTAAAGCATATGTGAAAGTGTTAATTACCAAGTGTAATTATCATCTCGATTGAGTCCTATTGATCAGAAAACTGTGTTTGATTTACATTACAATAGAACTGCGTTCAGGGGAAATACGTGAAACAATAGTCAAGAGGCTTTTCAGGGTATTTGTCCCTGGAAGACATTTTGCTACCAAAATGAGAGCTTAAAGGGATATGAAAGCCAAAACATTTATTTTGTGATTCCTATACTCTTGCAAATGGATAGCATTCTAGCAAATCTGCTGTCATATAGTGTTCCAGACCTGTGCACGCTGCTGAGCTTACGTCCCTGATTTTTGACAAAAAAAACAAGAAAACTAAAAAAGTTTGATAATATAAGTAAATTAGAAAGTTGTTTAAAATTGCATGTTCTATCTGAATCATGAAAGTGCAGTTTGTAAACTGTGTGCAGATAAAGAACTATCCAGGCCAGGTTTTACTTCAGGAGCTTGTTAAAGGGATGTAATAAAGAAAGCACTAAGCTGTGCCTTATATTTAATAGAAATAAATTCACTATCGCCTAGATTACGACCCGGCGTTAGCAGCAGAAAAGTGAACGGAGAGCAAAATTTAGCTCCACATCTCCCTTCAATACCAGCGCTGCTTACGGTAGCGGTGAGCTGGCTAAACGTGCTCATGCACGATTTCCCTATAGGAATCAATGGGGGAGAGCTGGCTGAAAAAAACCTAACACCTGCAAAAAAGCAGCGTTCAGCTCCTAACGCAGCCCCATTGATTCCTATGGGGAAATACATTTTATGTCTACACCTAACACTCGAACATGAACCCTGAGTCTAAACACCCCTAATCTTATACTTATTAACCCCTAATCTGCTGCCCCCGACATCGCCAACACCTACATTATATTATTAACCCCTAATCTGCCACTCCGGACACCGCCGCCACCTACATTATACTTATGAACCCCTAATCTGCTGCCCCCAACATCGCCGACACCTACATTATATTTATTAACCCCTAATCTGCCACTCCCAAATGTCGCCGCAACCTACCTACATTTATTAACCCCTAATCTGCGACCCCCAACGTTGCCGCCACTATATTAAAGTTATTAACCCCTAAAACTAAGTCTAACCCTAACCCCCCAACTTCAATATAATTTAAATAAATCTAAATAAAATAACTACAATTAACTAAATTATTCCTATTTAAAACTAAATACTTACCTATAAAATAAACCCTAAGCTAGCTACAATATAACTAATAGTTACATTGTAGCTACCTTAGGGTTTATTTTTATTTTACAGGCAAGTTTGTATTTATTTTAACTAGGTAGAATAGTTATTAAATAGTTAGTAACTATTTAATAGCTACCTAGTTAAAATAAAGACAAATTTACCTATAAAAAAAACTAACCTAAGTTACAATTACACCTGACACTACACTATAATTAAATTAATTCTCTAAATTAACTACAATTAAATACAATTAAATAAAATTATCTAAAGTACGACACTAAATTACAGAAAATAATAAAATAATTACAAGATTTTTAAACTAATTACACCTAATCTAATCCAAATAATAAAATATAAAAGCCCCACAAAATTATAAAAAGCCCTACTCTATACTAAATTACAAATAGCCCTTAAAAGGGCCTTTTGCGGGGCATTGCCCCAAAGTAATCAGCTCTTTTACCTGTAAAAAAGTACAATAGCCCCCCCCAACATTAAAACCCATCACCCACACACCCAACCTTACTCTAAAACCCACCCAATCCCCCCTTAAAAAAATCTAACACTAACCCCTTGAAAATCACCTTACCTTGAGAATTCTTCACCCAACCGGGCCGAAGTCCTCAACGAAGCCGGGCGAAGTGGTCCTCCAGACGGGCAGAAGTCTTCATCCAAACCGGGAAGAAGAGGTCCTCCAGATGGGCAGAAGTCTTCATCCAGACGGCATCTTCTATCTTCATCCATCCGGCACGAAGCGGGTCCATCTTCAAAACATCCGACACGGAGCATCCTCTTCTTTCTTCGTCCGATGACTGAATGAAGGTTCCTTTAAATGACGTCATCCAAGATGACGTCCCTTCGAATCCGATTGGCTGATATAATTCTCTCAGCCAATCGGAATTAAGGTAGAAAAAATCCTATTGGCTGATGCAATCAGCCAATAGGATTGAGCTTGCATTCTATTAGCTGATTGGAACAGCCAATAGAATGCAAGCTCAATCCATCTTGGATGACATCATTTAAAGGAACCTTCATTCAGTCGTTGGACAAAGAAAGAAGAGGATGCTCCGTGTCGGATGTCTTGAAGATGGACCTGCTCCGCGGCGGATGGATGAAGATAGAAGATGCCATCTGGATGAAGACTTCTGCCCGTCTGGAGGATCTCTTCTTCCCGGCTTGGATGAAGACTTCTGCCCGTCTGGAGGACCAGTTCACCCGGCTTCGTTGAGGACTTCGGCCCGGTTAGATGAAGACTTCTCAAGGTAAGGTGATCTTCAAGGGGTTAGTGTTAGGTTTTATTAAGGGGGGATTGGGTGGATTTTAGAGTAGGGTTGGGTGTGTGGGTGGTGGGTTTTAATGTTGGGGGGTATTGTACTTTTTTTTACAGGTAAAAGAGCTGATTACTTTGGGGCAATGCTCTGCAAAAGGCCCTTTTAAGGGCTATTTGTAATTTAGTATAGGGTAGGGCTTATTTTATTTTGGGGGGGCTTTTTTATTAGGGAATTAATTTAATTATAGTGTAGTGTTAGGTGTAATTGTAACTTAGGTTAGGTTTTATTTTACAGGTAAATTTGTCTTTATTTTAACTAGGTAGCTATTAAATAGTTAATAACTATTTAATATCTATTCTACCTAGTTAAAATAAATTCAAAGTTGCCTATAGAATAAAAATAAACCGTAAGCTAGCTACAATGTAACTATTAGTTATATTGTAGCTATTTTAGGGTTTATGTTATAGGCAAGTATTTAGGTTTAAATATGAATAATTTAGTTAATTGTAGTTATTTTACTTAGATTTATTTAAATTATTTTTAAGTTAGGGTGTGTTAGGGTTAGACTTAGATTTAGGGGTTAATAACTTTAATATAGTGGCGGCGACGTTGGGGGAGGCAGATTAGGGGTTAATAAATGTAGGAAGGTGTCAGCGATGTTAGGGATGGCAGATTGGGGTTAATAAAATTTAACTAGTGTTTGCAAGGCGGGAGTGTGGCGATTTAGGGGTTAATATATTTATTATAGTGGCGGCGATGTCCGGTTCAGCAGATTAGGAGTTAAAATTTTTATTTTAGTGTTTGCAATGTGGGGGGGGGGGGGCTTGGTTTAGGTGTTAATAGGTAGTTTATGGGTGTTAGTGTACTTTTTAGCACTTTAGTTAGGAGTTTTATGCTACAACGTTAGCCCATAAAACTCTTAACTACTGACTTTAAAATGCGGTACCAGGCTTGACAGGAGAGGGTCTACCGCTCACTTTTTGGAAGACTCGTAATACCGGCGCTATGAAAGTCCCATTGAAAAAATAGGATACGCAATTGACATAAATGGATTTGCAGTATTTTCAAGTCTGGCCAAAAAAGTGAGCGGTACACCTGTACCTGCAAGACTCGGAATACCAGCGGGCGTTAAAAAGCAGCGTTAGGACCTCTCAACGCTGCTTTTTAAGGCTAACGCAAGACTCATAATCTAGCAGTTTGTGTTTGACCTTTTATTTCCTTCCTAACACAGCCTTACAAGAAGGAGGGGCCTCTGGAGGAAGGTTTATCATTGTCTCATGTCATAAAACTTCTAGGCTGGTTACAATTAAAGTGATGGTAAATTTTAGACTTAATGGGGCCGACTTATCAAATGTCTGTCCGACATGATTCACTCAGCGGATCATGTCCGACAGACATCGCTGAATGCCGACAGCATACGCTGTCTGCATTTAACATTACACAAGCAGTTCTGGTGAACTGCTTGTGCAATGTCGCCCCCTGCAGATTCTTGGCCGCTAGCAGGAGTGTCAATCAAACCGATCGTATAGAATCGGGCGGATTGATGTCCGCAGCCTCAGAGGCAGCGGACCAGGACCGCTGCTTCATAACTGCTGTTTCCGGCGAGCCTGAAGGCTCACGCAGAAACAGGGACATCAGGGGCCATTTGGCCCTTGATAAATAGGCCCCTAAGAATGTTGCAATGAAAAATATAGCAGTGTATCGGCAAACCTGCATAATTATTTTTTTAAAAGTGTGTGTATATATATATATATATATATATATATATATATATATAGAGAGAGAGAGAGAGAGAGAGAGAGAGAGAGAGAGCAGTATAGACAAGCACTCCAGACCTATGGTTCAAATGCCCGGGGTGCACAAACAAAGTACATAAGCAACCGTAGAAAGTGCACTCACCAGGACTTTTAAAAAAGTTTTTTACTTGAAAGTGAATGTTTTCGGGGGTTTAGCCCCTTCCTCAGACATATAAGTACATAGATAACTTACCCCAACACCAGACACCCTTAAATACACAACAGTGCAGACCCACATGTTCTCCTGAGTAGGGCACCACCCATTCAGTGACATCACATCCCAGGCAACGATAGGGCAACATAAAAACAAAGACATTAAGCACTTAGCAGCACAGATCAATATTACAAATACAGCAATCCCTCAATATACTAGTAACAAATATAGAATATTGAAAATAAAAGACATGCATAGGGTGTAGTTTGAGCAAATCGGCGCAACATTGCCACCATGTAACTAGAAGTAATCCAGTCACCATAGTAACTCGCCTAACAAGTAAGCCCAGGTAGCAATAAAGGCAGACCATAATATCAATGTGTTGCAAAAGTACCCCATTAAAACAATTCATACTGGTCAAACGACCACCCACTATTGATGTCATAAACATAGCCCAACAGTGTCCACAACCGCAACACCACTAAACACCCCTATTACAGTCAGGGGGAGTGTCAGTAGCCACATGTTCAGGAAAACACAGACCCGCTCAACCAATCACAACGTGCATATAGGGACAACACCCCCACTCACGTACTGAGCACAACATCATGCCGTTGTATGATCGTCATCTGACAGTTTGTTAATACAAATGAATGGCTCACGCAAATCACATATACAAACACAACATACACGCCCCCCAAAAATATATATAACAAGCATATAAGTATATTGTCAAACCCAAAGAAACAAGCATATAAACATATTGTCATTGTCAACCCCCTAAAAATAGCCAAACACAACCAATCTATCCAAAATCCATAAATCCAAACATATCCTAAAGCATACTAATAGGGCAACCTAATACTATGTCAAACCTATAGTCCTAATCCTCAAGCAACCTATCCAGAGCCAGTCCAAGTATAACAAATGAAAGGAAAACCAAAAAGTCCCTATAGCCGGTGGGGGGTATCCAGTGGCCAACCAATTGTATGCCAAAGAACCATACAGCCAACCGAAACTTCCTACAATTAATCACCCCTACTCTCACCCAAAAATTATTAATAACACCAAAGTTAGTACTAGTATACCACCCTGATATGAGTGAACTAAGCAGTCCAATGCCTGAGTCCAACCAACAATCCAATTGTATGCCCAAGATACCTAGACATCAATAACTGGGCATACGGGGACGGCAAAATCATGACCAATCCCCAAGGGGGGAGATAAGAAATAAGGAACAGGTAAGTCCATATAGAAAACCACTAAAACATGGTGTATCCAACCAGGAGTTAGATACCAGACAAGAGCCGAAATATCAGAATACTAGCATGTAATAAGACACCCAGCTAAAAGAATTATATATGTGGGCAGGGTATCCACATACCCAAACATAATATGTGTGTTTAACGTCAAGCCCAGCTACAAAGCACCTCTCTATGTTCAGTTCTAACAAAAAGACAGTCATAGGAGGTTTAATCAAAGGCCACTAAAGGGATAACAAATGCAAAGGGTACAGACAATAGAGCAAAAAGCTGCAGAGCCTAAAAAGTGAACAGGTATCATTTAATAGGTGGACCACAATGCTCAAGCGACAACCTATGTACAGAGGGACAGAGGAATATACAAGATCATTTTATACATAACATGCAGAGTACTGTAAAATGTCATAGTCCAATCAGGCATATCTATACAATACCAGCAAACTAGACACACTAACAAGACCTACAAACACACTTGCCAATCCAAATGGGTATTTAGACCATATGGAATTAGTGTGTTAAGCACATAAGTCCAGAGAGCTTCTCTTCTTAGTAGTTGTGTATTTCTGTCCCCACCCCTAGACATGGGTGGAACGTGGTCAATGATGGTATACTTAAGGTCTTTGACCATGTGCTGTTTCTCCACAAAGTGCCGGGCCACAGGTTGGTCCGACATACCCCGCTCAGTGCTGTCCTTATTGATCACCGATGGTTTGCCATATGGGTACGTAAGTCATTTGTGGTCTTTCCCACATAAAAGAGACCACAGATGCAGTGTAGCAGATAGACTATGTGTGAAGTGGTACATGTCAATCTGTATTTGTGAAATAATTTTTGGCATTTGTGTGGATGGGTGAAATATTGGCCTGTTATCAGTCCACTGCACATGGTGAAGCCAATACAATGAAATACACCCTTTTTCTCTGTCTGAAGCCATGTGCTTTTGTTATAGCTCATTACAGGGTCAGTTTTAACCAAAATGTCTCTGAGTGATCTTGAAAGTCTGAAAACAACCCATAGGAGGTGCCGTGTTGGAGAATGACAAGCTGGAATCAGTAGCTAAGATGTGCAAATTGTCCCGAAGTTGTTCCCCAATCAGGCATTTATCACCCGTATAGGAGGTGACAAAAGTCTTCCTCTCCTCTGCAGTATCACCAATACTATGAGCTTGATCACTCAAAAGACCCTCTTTCTGCTTCCTGAGTAGACTTGGGAGATAACCTCTTTGGATAAATCTACCTTCCATCTCATTTTTGGGTGAGAGTAGGGGTGCTTAATTGTAGGAAGTTCAGTTGGCTGTATGGTTCTTTGGCATACGATTGGTTGGCTATTGGATACCCCCCACCGGCTATTATTATTATCAGGCATTTGTAGAGTGCCAACAGGTTCCGCAGCGCTATGAACATGGGTTGTATATAAAAAACGATTACAGGAATCAAATTGGTGAAGGGTCCTGCCGAGAGTTGCACTGTTGTAGTTGGCTCTTATGAAGGTGAACTACAAACAGCTGGGCTCATAGGCTTACATGCTTTGGGGTTTTAGGGGATAGCAGTGGAGATAGGAAGGTTAGTGTAGGTTGTAAGCGTCTTCAGGGAGCACTTGAAGCTTTTAAAACTAGGGGAGATTCTTGTGGAGCGAGGCAGATTTCCATAAGATGGGAGCCAGTCTTGAGAAATCGTGTAGACGGGAATGTGAGGAGGTAACAAGAGAGGAGGAGAGTAGGAGATCATGAGTGGAGCGAAGGGGACAGGAGGGAGAGTATCTAGAGACAAGGTCTGAGATGTAGGGGGGTGCAATGCAATTGAGGGCTTTGTGTGTCAGAGTGAGAATTTTGTGCTTAATCCTGGAGGCAAGAGGAAACCAGTGAAGGGATTGGCAGAGAGGTGTGGCAGATGAAGAGCGACATGCAAGGAAGATGGGCCTGGCAGAGGCATTCATTATGGATTGTAAAGGAGCTAGGCGGCAGCTAGGGTGACCAGAGAGGATAGAGTTGCATTAGTCAAGGCGGGAAAGGATGAGAGAGTGGATGAAAATCTTTGTTATGTCTTGTGGAAGGAAATGTCTAATGTTAGCGTTTTTTTTTAAGGTGGAACCAAGGACTGATTGTGAGAATTGGAAGAAAGATCTGAGTCAAGTGTGACCTCCAAGACATTGGGCATGTGAGGTTGAGGTAATGATGGAGTTGTCAACAGTTATAGAGACATGGGGGGTGGAGAGTTTTGAAGAAGGGGGGAAAATAAGGAGCTCAGTTTTGGAGAGATTTAGCTTGAGGTAGTGAGAGGACATCCAAGATGAGATATGAGAGAGACAGTTAGTGACACTGGTTAGCAAGGAAGGAGATAATTCTGGTGCAGAGAGGTAGATTTGGGTATCATCGGCATACAACTGATAATGAAACCCATGCGACTTTATTAAGGAACCTAGTGAGGATGTGTAGATTGAGAAGAGAAGGGGACAGAGCCTTGTGGTACCCCAACAGAAAGAGGTAACGGGGCAGAGGATACCCCAGAGAAGGCTACACTAAAGGTATGGTTAGACAGATAGGAAGAGAAACAAGAGAGAGATGTGTCACAGATGCCGAAGGATTGGAGGGTATAGAGCAATAGACGGTGGTTGACAGTATCAAAGACTGCAGACAGATCAAGGAGGATAAGTAGAGATAAGTGGCCTTTTGATTTTGCTGTAAGTAGGTCATTGGTAACCTTAACAATTGTTATCTTTGTTGAGTGAAGGGGGCAAAATCCAGATTGCAGTGGGTCAAGGATGGAGTTTAATGTACGGAAATGGGATAGGCGTGCATATACTAGCTTTTCAAGAAGCTTTGAGGCAAGAGGTAGTAGGGAAATAGGGCGGTATTTGGATGCGGAGGTTGGATCGAGAGAAGGATAGGTGTGACTAATGCATGTTTAATAGATGTGAGAACTATACCAGTGCTGAGGGAGAGGTTGAAGATATGTGTGAGTATAGGGGTAAGGGTAGAAGAGATGGAGGGGAGTAGTTGGGAGGGGATGGGGTCAAGGGGACAGGTAGTGAGGTGAGAGGATAGTATAAGGGCAGAAACTTCATCTTCTGTAACAGGGGCAAAAGAGCTAAATTTATGGCTGTATGGTCCTTTGGCATACAATTGGTTGACCACCGGCTATAGGGACCTTTTGGTTTTCCTTTCATTCGTTATACTCGGACTGGCTCTGGATAGGTTGCTTGAGGCTTAGGGCTATAGGTTTGACATACGTATTAGGTTGCCCTATTAGTATTCCTTAGGATACGATTGGATATATGGGTTTGAATAGATTGGTTGTACAGCTCGTTGGACGTGCAGGTTGTGTTTTGCTATTTTGGGGTTTCACAATATGTTTATATGCTTGTTTCTTTGGGTTTGACAATATATTTATACGCTTGTTATATATATATTTTGGGTGTGTGTGTTGTGTTTGTATATGTGATTTGCGTGAGCCTTTCATTTGTATTGACAAACTGTCAGATGACGATCATACTACGGCATGATGTTGTGCTCAGTACATGAGTGGGGGTCTTGTCCCTATATGCACGTTGTGATTTGTTGAGTTGGTCTGTGTTTTCCTGAACATGTGGCTACTGAAACTCCCCCTGACTGTACCAGGGGCATTTAGTGTTGTTGCGGTTGCAGCCACTGTTGGACTATGTTTATGACATCAATAGTGGGCGGTCGTTTGACCAGTATGAATTGTTTTAATGGGGTACTTTTGCAACACATTGATATTATGGTCTGCCTTTATCGCTACCTGTGCTCACTTGTTAGGAGGGTTACTATGGTGACCGGATTACATCCGGTTACATGGTGGCGAAGTTGTGTCGGTTTGCTCAAACTACACCCTATGTATGTCTTTTATATTCTATATTCTATATTTTTTACTAATATATTGAGGGATTGCTGTATTTGTCATATTGATCTGTGCTACTAAGTGCTTAATGTCTTTGTTTTTATGTTGCCCTATCGTTGCCTGGGATGTAACGTCACTGAATGGGTGGCGCCCTACTCAGAAGAGCATGTGGGCCTGCACTGTTGTGTATTTAGGGGTGTCTGGTGTTGGGGTACGTTATCTATGTACTTGTATGTCTGAGGAAGGGGCTAAACCCCCTGAAAACTTTCACTTTCAAGTAAAAAATTTTTCTAAAAGTCCTGGTGAGTGCACTTTCTACCATTGCTTATATATATTTATATATATATATATATATATATATATATATAAAAAATATATATAATAATAAAAGATTTATAATCCTACTTGATATCTTCTGCTCCTTTGCCCCCCCCCCCCTTTCATTTCGCCTTTTGGCTGTGCTGTGAAATAGGGAGCATTCCAATTCACTTTCTACATAGGTTTCCTAAGGGCTTTCGAAAGGGCTGGACTTCAAAGAATGTCATATGACACACACACTGATTGGATAATCATTGGAATTTTCATAAAAAATTAGTTCATCCCAGTGGGCCGGCATAACATTGTAATAGAAGCATTACTATAGGCAAAGATTTTACCCTTTTCACAGATAGATTAAAAAAGGTACACATATGTTTTTTCATGGGAAAGATTACATATATGGTATTTGATTAGCTGAAGTTTGCCTTCACTTTAAAGGGACAGTCTACGCCAGAATTTTTATGGTTTATAAAGATAGATAATCCCTTTATTACCAAATCCCCAGTTTTGCATAACCAAGATGGTTATATTAATATAATTTTTAACTATGTGACTATTTTGTGTTTAAGCCTCTTCTGACAGCAACCTGATTTCAGTTCTTTTGACAGACTTGCATTTTAGCCAATCAGTGCTAACTCATAAATAACTCCATGGGAGTGAGCACTAACTGACAAAAACTGTCAAAATGCACTGTGATAAGGTGCCCTTCAAGGGCTTAGAAATTAGCATATGAGCCTTCCTAGGTTTAGCTTTCAACAAAAATGCCAAGAGAACAAATCAAATTTGATAAAAAAAAAATTATTGGAAAGTTGCTTAAATATTGCATGCTCATTTTGAATTGTGAAAGTTTAATTTTGACTAGACTGCCCCTTTAAGTGAATAGACTAAAGAACAGGAAGTCAGACTTGCTAGATAAGTCAGAATATAAACTAAGTTTCAAAGATGTCAGTTCCCATATCACACTGAGGGCAGTGCTCATTATGCAACAAGTAAGTTGTTTGCTGTTTTTTACACACTTTTTTCATTTTAGGTTTACTTATTTAGCATATTTGTATTTACAGAAGGAGTACAGTTTAATATCCCTTTAATTACAGTTTTGGCTCACAATTGCAGCTCTTGGAGTTTAAAAGAAAGCATTCCTTAGGCCTGAGATACTTTTACCCAGTCAGGAGGGCTGGTGTGTTATAGAAACTGTTGGAGCTTATTATTGTGAAATGTTTGTGGAAGGCACATTGTACTACGAGGTGATGTGATGTGCTGCAGGGAAAGGATTTTCCCTTCTCCTTTGTTAAACAGCCTTTTTGCGGTCTCAATTAATCCCATAAATATATAAGGGCTGATTTATTAATGGTCTGTCTGTCTGACCTGATCCGCTCATGTCTGACAGACATCGCTGAATGCCGACAGCATTTGCTGTCGGCATTTAAAATTGCACAAGCAGTTCTGGTGAACTGCTTGTGCAATGCCGCCCCCTGCTGATTTGCAGCCAATAGTAGGAGGTGTCAATCAGCCCAATCGTATAGGATCGGGCAGATTGATGTCCGCAGCCTAGAGGCAGCGGACCAGTTAAGGAGCAGCGGTCTTAAAGGGACATTAAACATTTTGAGATGGTAATATAAAATGATAAATTGTATATTTAAAACAACTCTGTAATATACTTTCATTATTTATTTTGTCCTCTTTGCCTGTAATTCTCTAGTGACCTATTTATAACTGACCCTAATTGGCCACAGCAGAGAAGGTAACACAAGTTACAATATGGCAGCTCCCAGTGTTTTATAGACACTAAGGTCGCGATCCGATATACGGCGCAGGTTTCGGCGCAAGCGTGGAAACCTGCGCCGCCCGTAGTTTCAGCTTGCAACTCGAGCTATCTTATATAATGCGCCGTCAGATGCTAAAGTGCCGTAAGTCTGACAAACCAGCGATGTCCAGAAATCTGCGTAAGTACAAATTTCTGGAGTCGCCAGTGACTTACGGCACTTTAGAAACTGCCGCTGCATAAAAAACCTAAGTTATTAAATCTCCCGTTACTGTCTAACACGCCTCGCAAACATAGCCCAACACGTATACCCCTCTATCCTCAATCCCCCCTCTCACTCCTAACAATAAATATATTAACCCCTAAACCGCCGCTCCCGGACCCCGCCGCCAGCTACGTTATCTATATTACCCCCTAATCTGAGCCCCCTACACCGCCGCTAGCTACATTAAATGTTTTACCCCCTAATATGATCCCCCTACACCGCCGCCACCTATTTAAACTATATTACCCCCTAATATGATCCCCCTACACCGCTGCCACCTATTTAAACTATATTAACCCCTAATTTGAGCCCCCTACACCGTCGCCACCTATATTAAAATTATTAAGCCCTAATCTAATCCCCCTATACTGCCGCCACCTATATTAAATTAATTAACCCCTAATCTAATCCCCCTATACCGCCGCCACCTATATTAAATTAATTAACCCATAAAATATTAAAATTTCCCTACCACTAAACCTAAGTCTAACCCTACAAATAGCCCTGAAAAGGCATTGCCCCAAAGTAACCAGCTCTATTGCCAGCCCTTAAAAGGGCTTTTTGAGGGGCATTGCCCCAAAGTAACCAGCTCTTTTACCAGCCCTTAAAAGGGCTTTTTGAGGGGCATTGTCACAAAGTAATCAGCTCTTTTGCCTGTAATCTAAATCCCCCTACACCGCTGCCACATATAATAAATGTATTACCCCCTAATCTAATCCCCCTACACCGCCACCACCTATATTAAATATATTAACCCCTAATTTGACCCCCCTACACTGCCGCCACCTATATTAACTATATTAACGCTAATTATATTAGGGTTAATATAGTTAATATATTATATATATTAACTATATTAACCCTATCTAACTCTAACACCCCTAACTTAATTCTTATTAAAATAAATCTAAATAATATTAATAATATTAACTAAATTATTCCTATTTAAAACTAAATACTTACCAATAAAATAAACCCTAAGATAGCTACAATATAATTAATAATTACATTGTAGCTATTTTAGGGTTTATATTTATTTTACAGGTAACTTGGTATTTATTTTAACTAGGTACAATAGCTATTAAATAGTTAATAACTATTTAATTGCTACCTAGTTAAAATAATTACCAATTTACCTGTAAAATAAATCCTAACCTAAGTTACAAATACACCTACACTATCAATAAATTAAATAAACTACAAATATCTAAACTAAAATACAATTAAATACACTAAACTAAATTACAAAAAAACAAACACTAAATTACAAAAAATAAAAAAGATTACAAGATTTTGAAGCTAATTACACCTATTCTAAGCCCCCTAATAAAATAACAAAGCCCCCCAAAATAAAAAAAATTCCCTACCCTAATCTAAATTACAAAAGTAAATAGCTCTGTTACCAGCCCTTAAAAGGGCCTTTTGTGGGGCATGCCCCTAAGAAATCAGCTCTTTTGCCTGTAAAAAAACAACAACAACCCCCCCCCATTACAACCCACCACCCACATACTCCTACTCTAACCCACCCAATCCCCCCCTTAAAAAAACCTAAGTCTAACCCCCAAGTGCTCCTTACCTGTCCTGAAGACCAGCGGAGAAGGTCCTGTTCCAGGCAGAGAAGTCTTCTTCCAGGCGGCGACCTCTTCTTCTTCCAGGATCCAGCCGGCGCGGAGCAGAGGACTTGAAGACTGATGACCGCAGAGCTGAAGACCGTCCATCTGGAACTGAAGACCGGCGATGCTGGAACTGAAGATCGGCGAAGCTGGAACTGAAGACCTCTGGAACTGAAGACCGGAGCCGGAGTGTGGAGGATCCTCTTCATACGATCGCCGCCGTACACTGAATAGGAATTCAAGGTACGCTATTAAAAATGGCGTCCCTTGAAATCCTATTGGCTGATTTGAGCCTTCAAATTCAAATCAGCCAATCGGATGCGAGCTACTTTAATTCTATTGGCTGATTTGAATAGCCAATAGAATAAGAGCTACTGTAATTCTATTGGCTATTCTAATCAGCCAATAGAATTATTTTTATTTTGAAGTTCGCGGTTGACAGGTAGATAGACATTACGCATGCGTTAGGTGCTAGGTTTTATTTTGCAGCTAGTTTAGGGAGTTACGGGGCTCCAATACACAGCGTAAGGCTTACTACACCTGCATTTTGTGGCGAGGTGAAAATGGAGTAAGATTTCTCCATTTTCACCACGTAAGTCCTTATGCTGTATATTGGATACCAAACTGAGCTGGTTTGGTATACCTGTCTATGGGCCAAAAAACTACGGCCGAAGGCAGAAATATACGAGCGTAAACAATATGAAAATATCCCAGCGCCTACTAGAACCTTATCAGCCTAGGGGGGTGATACCTAGTTATCACCTGGAGAAATAGTAAATATGAAGGTAAATCCCAGGCGCCAATAAATGGCTAAGGTTGGAAGTGTTAAAAATGTTTAATACAGCTCATCATGTAATGTTAAAAATGTAGTTGAAATACAAGGCTAAAAAGCATGGATCCACGCTATACAATAAAAGATATTAATAGTCGAAAAATAACAGTATACAATAAAATATAAACAGTAGTACTACACAGTGACTTGGGGTTATACTCCAAGTGAGCTAAAACTGGGGTGATTACATCAAAGGTTGCAATATAAACAGTGAAAAAATCTTTCAAAAGGTAAAAAATTCAAAAGGTAAAAAATTCAAAAAATCAAGTATCAAAATGTCCAAAGTGAAAAAAATGTGTCCTTAAAAAGTCAGTGCAAGAGATAGTCAGTATGTGAGAAAATTTCCATAATTTACAAAAAATTTTTAAAAAATTTTTTTTTCTTTGATCCAAAATAAATCCAATGTGATACTCCTCTTTGGTGTGCTTCCAAAAGAAAGGGATAAAAAAAATGTAGAATGTTAGTGTAGATGTGGCCAGCCTGGAGTGGCTGGGGTGGTGAAGGTAAGAGCACACTGAATGACACAGTGCAGACAATTCCAAAAATAAAATAAAAATATTAAAAAATCAGGGGGAAAAAATATGTATAAAAAAAAAAAAGGAATATATTGTGATTATTCTACACATTGTTTTTATCTTTCTTTCCACAGGTTTTTATACATATTTTTTCCCCCTGATTTTTTAATATTTTTATTTTATTTTTGGAATTGTCTGCACTGTGTCATTCAGTGTGCTCTTACCTTCACCACCCCAGCCACTCCAGGCTGGCCACATCTACACTAACATTCTACATTTTTTTTATCCCTTTCTTTTGGAAGCACACCAAAGAGGAGTATCACATTGGATTTATTTTGGATCAAAGAAAAAAAATTTTTTAAAAAATTTTTTGTAAATTATGGAAATTTTCTCACATACTGACTATCTCTTGCACTGACTTTTTAAGGACACATTTTTTTCACTTTGGACATTTTGATACTTGATTTTTTGAATTTTTTACCTTTTGAATTTTTTACCTTTTGAATTTTTTACCTTTTGAAAGATTTTTTCACTGTTTATATTGCAACCTTTGATGTAATCACCCCAGTTTTAGCTCACTTGGAGTATAACCCCAAGTCACTGTGTAGTACTACTGTTTATATTTTATTGTATACTGTTATTTTTCGACTATTAATATCTTTTATTGTATAGCGTGGATCCATGCTTTTTAGCCTTGTATTTCAACTACATTTTTAACATTACATGATGAGCTGTATTAAACATTTTT
This sequence comes from Bombina bombina, assembly GCF_027579735.1. Classification (NCBI taxonomy): domain Eukaryota; kingdom Metazoa; phylum Chordata; class Amphibia; order Anura; family Bombinatoridae; genus Bombina; species Bombina bombina. The sequence goes on from NC_069499.1 coordinate 654,638,928, forward strand.
AACACTTCCAACCTTAGCCATTTATTGGCGCCTGGGATTTACCTTCATAGAAATATACGAGCGTAACTTCTATGTTACGCCGTATATGTGATACCAAACCAGCGCAAAATTTGGCGTCGCCGGCTTTTGCGGCCGACGCTGCATATCGGATCGGGGCCTAAAACTTTACACTTATTTTGTCACTTTTTAAGCAACTAATGAAACTTTAAAAAATACATCTACATGTTAGTCATGGACTAATCTTTTCTTTGAATACATCATTCTATTTAGCATGTATTTAGTGTCTAATGTCCCTTTAAGACCGCTGCTTCTTAACTGCTGTTTCCGGCGAGCCTGAAGGCTCACGCGGAAACATGGGGATCAGGGGCCATTCGGCCCTTGATAATTCGGCCTCATAGTGACTGTTCTGTGCTGCATCCCAGCAGGTTGTGTGGTTTAATAGCCCTTTCAGATCTAACTATGAGTGGAAAAATAGTTGTTTTTATAATGTACATTTAACTTTCTTTTATCATGTGTATTATTGTATGATTTTATATGTTTTCCTCTTTAAGCAGGGATAGCAGAGATTAATTTTAATATTTTTCCCCCATGTTTTTGTTATTATGTGTACAGTTAAAATGGTGTTCTCTGCACACCTGCAACACAGTCTCTGATGAAGTGAGGCACACTCAGAGCACCAATAGAAACGCATCAGAAGTAACTTTAGTACGGACTTTTAACTTTGTATGTAAATAAATTGTTTTACTATTTGACAAGTGGATCTTCACATATTTGTTATACTGTTTCTTGTGCTTATAGTCTGCCAGGCATAAGGCAGCAGGCCATTGTCATCGGACAATGCTAAGGCTGACTGGAAAAACAGCTGTGACTACACTAGCAATGGGTGCATGCACCAGTATCAGATGAGTGTGCATGTGGTCTACTGGTGTATGACAAAACATGTTAAATTATCCTCACCAGTTTATTTGTGAGAGCAGATATGCAACAAGAGAATGTATTGCTGTGCATTTTAAATTAATTGTATACCCTTTAATTGTGAAACACATCTTAGACAACACAGGCAGCATTGCCTTCTTTAGAAATTGCCGTTGCAATAAAATGTTGTTGTTTTTTAAATGAAAATATGTAGATGTAGATGTCAGAAAGCTTTACTTCCTATGCAAATTAAAATAATATGACTCAAAAAAAAATCCCCATTATCCAGGTCTACAGAACTGCATTGATTATTGTGCAAAAAAAAACAAAACCCATTTACCTCTGCGTTTCACTACATGTTGCTATTTATTAGGGACTGTAATGCAAACTTGATCTCACAAGTAAAATGCAGATTTCTCACACTTAATAATGTTTGATTTATTGCTGTATAAATATGATTATAAGCTTTATACAACCGCACAACCAGTGGCGGTTCTAGACAAATTTTACTGGGGGGGCCAAGGTGGGGCCAGTGTTTAATCAGGGGGGCACATTAAAAAACGGAAACAAATGATATATATATATATATATATATATATATATATATATATATATATATATATATATATAATTTGTGTGTGTATGTGTATATATATATATATATATATATATATATATATGTGTGTGTGTGTGTATGTATGTGTATGTATATATATATATATATATATATATATATACACACATAAATACATACACACAGACACACACACACACACACATATATATATATATATATATACATATATATATACACACACACATATACAAACACACACCATACATACACATATATATACACATACACACACACATCCATACACATATATACACACATACATACATACATATACACACGTACATACACACACATATATATATATATATATATATATATATATATATATATATATATATATATACACACACATACATACATACATACACACACTGAGTAGAAAAAATTAAATAATAAAAACAAGTATATGCACTTAACTAGTGCTACATAGTTCACAATAGCACATCTCTGAAAGGGGAGGGGACACAAGTTTTACTTCACTTTGTTAACCCCATGCTTTGACTAGACAGTGTTTCAGGGACAGAGAAGCAGATAAATAGCCTTGATCTTGTCCGGTATTTTTCAGTCAGCTCAGTGGCCAGCTCAGGGGGGGCCACAGGGGGGGTCAGGGACATTTTTACAGGGGCACTGGCCCCTGTGGGCCCCTGTGTAGAACCGCCCCTGCGCACAACTATTTCACATTCTACTGTTTCTAAATTCAGCAGCCATGCCTCACTTATACAGAAAATAGATCTAGATACTAGAGCAAGCAGATGTATTCACTGTTCCCTTTGTTAGGTGCTGATCACATTCTTAACTAAAAGAGAGACAGATACCTAGGGACCGATTTATTATAGTGCGAACTGTAGCGGATCATGTCCGCCGCACATCGATAAATGCCACCAGCATTTATCATTACACAAGCATTTCACTAGAAATGCTTGTGCAATGCTGTCCCCTTGCACATTCACAGCCAATCGGCTGCTAGTAGGGGGTGTCAATCAACTCGATTGTATGCGATCGGGCGGATTGCTGTCTGCCGCCTCAGAAGTAGCGGACGAGTTAAGGAGCAGCGGTCTTAAGACCGCTGCTTCTTAACTCCTGTTTCCGGCGAGGCTGAAGGCTCTTGTGGAAACAGCTGCATACAGCTCCATACGGAGCATGATGAATCGGCCTCCTAGAATGTACATGAATTGGTTATTAAAGGGACACTCAATCAAACTTAAACTTTTATTATTCAGATAGAACATGCAATTTTAAACAACTTTCTAATTTACTTCCATGAACAAAATGTGCACAGTCTTTTTATATTTAAACTTTTTGAGTCACCAGCTCCTACTGAGCATGCGCAAGAAAAGTGTGTATGCATTTGTGAATGACTGATTGCTGTCACATGGTACGTGTATGCATTTGTGATTGGCTGATGGCTGTCACATGGTACAGGGGGAGTGGAAAAAGATATAACTTAAAATTGTCAGAAAAAAATCTACTACTCATTTGAAGTTCAGACTAAGTGCTATTGCATTGTCTTGTTATCTTGCATATGTTGATTATGCAAATCTACAGTGTTGACTGGTCCTTTAAGTAGTGTGCTGCTACTCATGAGCCCACCTAGGTATGCATTTCAACAAAGGATACCAAGACAGGAAAGCAAATTAGATTTTAAAAGTAAATTGAAAAGTTGTTTAAAATTGCAAGCTCTATCTGAATCATGAAAGTTTATGTCCCTTTAAAGAGAGTATTTAGTTTTAAAAATACATCTGCATATATCCTAATGCTTTGACTACATCAATATATGTAGCATGTATTTACTGTTTAATATCCCCTTCAGGCCAGTTGTACACATGCGTGTACCTCCTGATAGCTTTTAATGTTACATTGTGTATGCAAACATGTTTATCATGTGTAAATAATATTTGTCATATGCACTGTCTCTTTAGGAGTTTCAGGAAAATGGTTACTCATGGGAGCAAATTGGGAAAGTGATAAAGTCATTAGGTGGTTCTACTTAAACCAGAGCTCTCAGCCTTACTGCATTGTGTTTATGTCAGAGAAGGTGAGCTCTGTCTGCACCATCTAGACATGTCTAGATCCATCCCCTACCTGCTCAGTTCCACCAACCCCTCACTCATGTTCACCTCTACTCTGCCTGTGATGTGACTCTGTCCCTAGATTGTCACTGTCACTTGGATCTCCCTGACTCAGCCACCAGCCTTCCTATCACAGATATTCTCCAGTAAATAATGGGAGATATGTTAAACTGAGGAAATAAATTGATCGAATATAAATCAACCTTAGAGAAGAGTTGACATGCCTACTTGGCATAAATAGTGGCATGCACTTAACTCATTGCCTGCTGCTTGTTTCTGACATACAAGGCCTAATAAATAGTTAATGTAATAGGCAATATAGTTACATTAATAAGTCTATGCCCTTAATCACTGAAACAGATGTGGCTCTAGGCCATAAGGTTTAAGGGTGCAAACATTGACCAAAAAGCCAAGGGTGCAGGAGGTTCTGGGGGGGCACCCATTCTACTTCCTATTCCTATCATTTTGTTTTACATTCACCTTTCCCCTCTGAATTTGGGAGGACATCACTAGGCACCTCTTAAATCTGCCAGTGCATAGAGGGTGCCTTTAATCATTAGATTAAAAGGACAGGGAAATATGTTGAGAAGCATGTTAACCATTACGGACTGTTTATCAATTGTGCGCTTGTACAGAGGTGTGGGTTACATGGCAGCTCTCACCACACAACAGTTTTAATAAATTATTTGAAAAGGACGAGATTGGGTCGTCATGCAGATCTCTGCCTGTTCTCATCCTGAAGAGGGATAGCCTCCCAAAGTTATATTGGAATACTGGTGATGTCATCACATACTGTACGTGCTTGGTGACATCACATTGGGTGTGGAAACAGGAACAGGCAAGCAGTGAATGGATCTAGTGTGTGTGGGGAGTTGTTCAAAACCCTCAATCTCAGCTCCCTTACTTTCCAAAGACATCCAAGACCCATAATTACCTGCTCTTTTAAGTAGTTGTGGTTCTACAGACCCACAGGTCCCCAAGCAATTTTTAAAAACACAACACATGGTATTGCAGGGCAATGGGCCTCCATAAAAAAAACTGTTAGGTCTACATAAAGTTTATTTTATATTAGACAAGACCTTAAATAAATATATTAATTGTGTCTGCGCAGCCAGGTGATTACTATGGTAACAGTGATCTCCTTGCAAAAAGAAAGTGCCTTTATTCCTGTACTGGCCTCTCTAGTTTATATTTAACCTCCAAAAGCCTGTATGAACCCCTTTTCACATATGGCTACCCTTAATGACAATTTAGTAAGGTAATCACAGTAGCAACCATGGTCACCTGGCCATTTTTTTTATATTATTAACTTAGCTTTCTCACGTGCCATGAAATATAATAATGCTATATTCTGAGTCTACTGTTTCTGCTGAAATAAATAATATATAATATGTATGGGTTACTCACTCAAATATGACTTACAATAGTTTTAGAATGTAAGCAGCAGGAAAAGAAAAGTTAAAATCGGCTTAGCACAGTTGTATGAAAAAGGCTTAGCAGTGAAGGGTTGTTAAAAGAATTGTGACACATTTAACACTATTTGTTAAGGCACAGTAGTCAGAAAACCAGTGGATAGTAGGTTGTGCTTTGCTTTTACAGAAACCTCATATATAATAGATTCACTTTCATTTCATTCAAATGTGACAAAGCAGTCATTTTTATTTGGAATTTTTACTTTTACTATTATGCATGATTTCACGGACAAAAAATCTGAAAGGAAGTTGATTAATATAACTTGATATACATGTTTCTTTTTTTTTTAACTACACATTTAAATGGAGGTTTCACATTCTATTGTAAATTTTATTTTTCCGCATGTGAATTATTATTATTATTTTTATTTATTTTTTTGCAGAAAAAAATAAACTTTATGTATTCCTAAGGAATGCCATATTTAGTCTACTCAATGATACTGTGCTTCTAATGTACCATAGCAAAGAACACAAAGTAAAATGTACCTATTTAAAAGGGCTGGATACCATCCTTGCCCACTCTGGAAGGGGCCTGGCCAGAAACCTGACCTCTAGATTTTTTTTTAATTATCTGTGATTTCAGCAAAATAATATTGTCTTTCACATGGGAAGCTAAAACAGTGCTTTTGACCATTTTCCATTTAATTTCCCTGTAGAAGAGGCTATTCTGGTAACGTTATAGGTTCTGTTATATTGTCTCCTTTTATTTTAAAAAAATTGTTTTTTGTGTACTTGTGTTTGTTAATTCATTTGTTTATATCAATGTACTGTGACTCTTTTTTTGTTCATAATAAATGTTCCTTTATTGAGTTTTTGCCTTTGTCTAATATTTGAACCACGTTACTAAAGAGACTAGTAATACAATTATTGTGTTTTTAAATTGACTTTAGTCAAATTGTGTTTTGGGATTTTTAATCTGTTAGTCTGCCTTTTTTCCTTAGGATTTTCCATATAATAATCTTAAAGTGGTGGCAGCAGAGATAGTTTAGTGTGGGTGACATTAAAGGGGAGTTTGGACATTTTTCTGGGTCTAGTACAGATTACTGAGTGTTAACTGTTGCACCCACTGAACTAATTCACAGGCTTGCCTGGAGTGACTAGACTATGACAAACTGGTTAAGGTGAAAAGGGTTGGTAAACCCTTTCTGTGACAAACTGGTGACTGTTGCAGGGTTGGGTAAACCTTCAACTCAGAAAGAAATGTGTTTAATTGTGATTTTAGCAAAATAATAGTGTCTTTCACATGAGTAGCTAGAGCAGCATTTTTACTATTTTCCATTACATTTCCTTGGAGCTCAGGGTTTTCTGGTAAAGTTATAGGTTCTGTTATATTTTCTCCTTTTATGGGGAGTTTGGGCTTTTTCCTGGGTCCAGTACAGATGAGAGAGTGTTTGTTAACCCTTGCACCCACTGAACTAAGCCACAGACTTGCCTGGAGTGACTAGACTGTGGTAAACTGGTTAAGGTGGAAAGGGTTGGTTAACCCTTTTTGTGACACATTGGTGACTGTTGCAGGTTTGGGTAAACCCTGTAAATCACAGGCATTATAATGAGATTTACTTTGTTCAATACATTTCTGGAAATATTTGGTGGGGAAAATGAGAAAAAAACCAACACTTTTTCAAAATTACTATTTGAAACTGAGTCAGTTCTTTAACAAAAAAGTCAAAAGAAAGAAGTTACCTGCAGAAAAGAAATAGAAACACCAGTAATAATGCATTTAAGTTTACTCTCTAAGAGACAAAGCAGATTTAATGTGCCTTCAGGTGTTTATGGCAGTCAGTGGCTAGTAAGTCTTTATTTAATGGAAACTCCAGGATCAAGGCTCAATTAAAGGGACACCCATTTTTTCATATACTGTAACTGCATGTAATAGACACTACTACAAATAATAATATGCACAGATACTGATCTAAAAACCAAGTATAAAACCTTTTAAAAACTTACTTAGAAGCTCACAGTTAGGCAATGTTGATGAGGTTAGGCTGGGACACCCAGTGAAAGGGGCTGGGAAAGCAAGAAGAGCAGACATTCCTCTGCATATGAAAAGACAGATAACACAAACAGGAGCAAGTAGAATTCTATAGAACTTCTGCTACTGTTATTTGCAAAAAGAAATGTCTGATTTGCATTTCAGTTACATTTACACAATATTGGATGGCTTAAAGTATTATAGATTTTTGCTTTATAGGCGGGTTGGTTATTAGCATTTGCACAGTAAAATATTTTTTTGATTGAGAATTAATGCTTGACTCATTAATTTAAATATTGTCTGTATTAATAAATATTGCATTTCATATGAATGAACGCTCTTTGAATGAATGTGCAATCACAGCGACCTATGAGCCAGGCAACTAATACAATAAAAATAGTAGACATTTATAGCATAAATATAAAAATGTATTATGAGTACATTAACCACTAAACGAATTGTAAATATAAAGAAATATTTAAAACAAAGTGAATAATATGCAGGTGTTTTTTTAAAAAAAATAAAAAAATAATTATGTTATTTAAATGCTGATGAATTAAATGTAACATTTTAGTCTATATAAAGCAATGGATGTGTACGGGTCTCAGGTTCCTACATAAGTACGGTAGTGACAGCGTAAATCCTAGGGCTCTAAGCAAAAGTCAGGGTCACACTGTAAAGAAAGCTGGAGGCCAGAGTCGTGTTGAAGAAAGGAGGCTTAGCACAATGAATAGTGAGGGGTGCACTATGGGTATCTCAGTGTCTGAAGAGGCTTTGGAGGGGCTTGCTCAATTCAGTGCCCAGGATCTGCAGGATTCTACTATTAAAATTACTGACTGTGATACTTGAGCTAAAGGTAGTGCCATCTGAAACCTGGGTGCTGGTGCTTGGTTGTTCTCATGGAAGTCCTTGTGTTTTTGTCTCAATATTGCTCTCCTGGTTTTGATCCGGCTTACACCGAGATCCATGCTCCAAGACGTATCCATGCCTGTACACTGAACTAAATTGATCTGCTGGCTGGTTACTGACTACTGCAACAGTACTAATACTTGTTTGCCTGCTACTTTCATTTGCAAAAATGCTTCTAGTAAAAGTTATTACTGTTTTTCAGTGGAATACGCACATATCCTGTGAGGGCCTGTGCACCAGTATTCAACACCATGACTGTTTAAAGAGCAGGTGAAGGAGTTTATTGTGTTAGGGAAGACTTAATTTCTGTTGTACAAGTCACTGCTGAGGAGGTGCGGTGTTTAAATTGTGGTGGACAAGTATTTGTGCTTATGTCACTAACTAACATTAATGGCATTTACTAAAAGCATTTTTGCTAATGGAAGTATAGGGAAAACAATCTTTGAAATTGAAATGCACATATGCACATTATAAAGTTGACCTTTCTATCTATTTCTTAGCCTTTTTTATGTAATACTACTATGTGCAGCATACACCTGGTGCACGTGTAGTTGATACTTCATGTACAGCACATGGTGCATAGTAGCCAATCAGCACTCCTTTTAGCACAGAGATCAGCACAAAACACGCTCATTTGGCTCCAATCTTAATCAGACAATCACTGAGGAAAGGACAGACATACACACAAACGGGCATAGACAGACACACAGACAAACACAGAGGCAGGAATAGACAGACACACATACAAACACAGAGGCAGGAATAGACAGACACACAGACAAACACAGAGGCAGGAATAGACAGACACACATACAAACAGAGGCAGGAATAGACAGACACACAGACAAACACAGAGGCAGGAATAGACAGACACACAGACAAACACAGAGGCAGGAATAGACAGACACACAGACAAACACAGAGGCAGGAATAGACAGACACAATCACAGACAAGAAAGCCAGATACAGACACACACCCACAGAGATATAAATACTTCTTATTTATTTTCACTATGCCAGCCAAGGTTATAAATAGCATAATAATAATACATTTAATGTCTAATTGTAAATTATAAGTCAAACACAACCTATAAAAACTGTCCTTTATGAACACAACCAATGTAGATAAAAAAAATGAAACGTTCAGTGTACCTGGGTGAGTGCACTTATTTCATTTTGGTAAATACATATAAAATGTACTGGGTACTGTAACACCAGATGACTGAGTACAAACACTAGAGGGCATTTAACAGTGGTTATCATACTGTAAATAAAAGCAATATTGTACACAGAGCTGACATGTTAGAAGTCAGTTAAAAGTTGTTCAAAATTGTGTATGGACCATTCACTACACCAGCCTTTACTTTAATTACAATATTCCACATGAATATTCATTTAAATATACTAAGTAGGTACCCTGAGCACTATCATTGCTACTAGTGAATGACAACCTCCAAACCAATAAGGGAAACAGGTTTTATATGTCAGGATATAGACCTTGCCTTATCCTTCTAACTGCCTGGTAGCTTAGAATTAATGTAAGTGGCACAAAATAAAATGAAATGCTGCACCTTCGTTGATTTGAGCTGCTTAATCTTGTTTACGTAGCTTTTCTAGTCAATACTGAAGCACTGCAATTTTCAGAATATGTGGTGGTTTCAACAGACAAAGCAGCTATTTAAGTTGTCAAAATAAATGTAAATGAGCTATTTGCAAACAACTAAATACAATTTGTCAAGTAAAATGGATCATTCAAACACATTAAGGGGCCGATTTATCAATGTCTGGCGGACATGATACACTGTAGTGTATCATGTCCGCTAGACATCGCTGAATGCCAACAGCATACGCTATCTGCATTCAACATTGCACAAGCAGTTCTAGTGAACTGCTTGTGCAATGCCGCCCCCTGCAGATCCGTAGCCAATCAGCCGCTAGCAGGGGGTGTCAATCAACCCGATCATATTCAAAGGCTTGCGCGGAAACAGGGGTATTCAGGGCCATTCCGCCCTTGATAATTCGGCCCCAATGTGTTAAGAGTCTAACAGTACTATGTTTCTTTAAGCAAAATATTGCAAGGGTAAAAAACATATGGAAGTTAATTGTGTACACATACTCTTCTAGATATCTTTAAGGATCTAATAATGCAAAGGAACACAGCTTTACTAAAGAGTGGAGCGCAGGGTCAGAACATCATCAAAATATGTGTAGATATTGTAGCTGCATCTGTAGGAAGGCAATAAACCTCCATATAAAATGCTGCAGACGGTCTGACTTTGCTGTGTTGACATACGTATTCATAATAATGTTCTTCTGCTTTTCGGGGTTGCTCAGTTTCTTTCTGCTATAAATGATCTGCCAATATGAGAGATGTTTCATGGAAACATGATAGAGCCCATTTGTTTAAAAAGCCCAATATTAATGACCTCACAGAAAAAATAACAATGGCAAAAAAAAAAATTGTTTCCATACAAAAAGGCAGAGTGCTATATCTTTTATATGATCAGTTTCACTTAGGTAATAGCTCTAGGGTGATTCATCGGACTGGAAAGTACATCATTCCTTAATCTGCAGTGCAGTGACAACGTTCTTTAGCTCATACATGTAGAAAGGTGATGTGCATAGATTTATTGGGTTGGAAAATGTTCAAAAGGAATGTAATAAAGTCACTTCTTCTTATAAATAAACTTGTATAAAAGACTAGAAAAGGCATTTTATATTCAGCTAAATGTACCAGTGAAGAAAAGCTTGCAAATAGTATGTGATACATACAGTATATATATATATATATATATATATATATATATATAGCTCTAATCTATCTATCTATCTATCTATCTATCTATCTATCTATCTATCTATATATCTATCTATCTATATGTATATATATATATATATATATATATATATATATATATATATATATATATACAGGGCTTGAAATTTCCAGTGGTTCAGTGGTCACGGACGACATAGAAATTGAAGCGGACGACTTAGAAATTTGACTTTTTCCTATCTTTAACATTGAGTGGACTACTAACTATCTTTTAATCCCTAACTAGTAAACCATAGTGCTATTTTTCCACCCCTGTATATAAATCTGTATATATATATATATATATATATATATATATATATATATATATATATATATATATATATATATATATATATATATAGGATACTCGAAAGAAAGAAGCGAGGAACCAAGAACTTGATGCCAAGTGGTTTATTGGATACACAAGGTGATATATATATAATTGTCCCAAGAGCTCTGCAACCACTTGTCAAAAGTTAAACAGCCCGGGGTGCATACATACAGGTAATTTTGTATTTCTTTTAGCTAGGTAGTTATTAAATAGTTAATAACTATTTAATAGCTATTATACCTAGTTAAAATAAATACAAAGTTGCCTGTAAAATAAATATAAATCCTAAAATAGCTACAATGTAATTATTAATTACATTGTAGCTATCTTAGGGTTTATTTTACAGGTAAGTATTTAGTTTTAAATAGGAATAATTTATTTAATGATAGTGTAGTGATAGGTGTAATTGTAACTTAGGTTAGTTTTAACTTACAGGTAAATTTCTCTTTATTTTAACTAGGTAGCTATTAAATAGTTAATAACTATTTAATAGCTATTGTACTATTTAAAATAAATTGAAATTTGCCTGTAAAATAAAAATAAATCCTAAAATAGCTACAATATAATTTTTATTTATATTGTAGCTATATTAGGGTTTATTTTAAAGGTAAGAATTTAGTTTTAAATAGGATTAATTTAGTTAATAAGAGTTATAATATTTAGATGTATTTAATTAATATTTAAGTTAGGGGGTGTTAGGGTTAGGGTTAGACTTAGGGTTAATAATTAGGGGTTAATAATTTTATTATAGTTGCGGCGGTGTAGGGGGGCAGGATAGGGGTTAATACATTTATTATAGGTGGCGACGGTGTAGGGGGGGCAGATTAGGGGTTAATAAGTTTAATATAGGTTGCGGCGGGGTCCGGGAGCAGCGGTTTAGGGGTTAAACAATTTATTTCGTTGCGGCGGGGTACGGGATCGGCAGGATAGGGGTTAATAGATTTATTATAGGTGGCGGCGGTATGGGGGGGCAGGATTGGGGTTAATAGGTATTATGTAGGTGGCGGCGGGGTCCGGGAGCGGTGGTTTAGGGGTTAATCAGTTTATTAGAGTGGCGGTGGGCTCCGGGAGCGGCGGTTTAGGGGTTAATACATTTATTATAGTTGCGGCGGGGTCTAGGAGCGGCGGTTTAGGGGTTAATAACTTTATTTAGTTGCGGGGGGCTCCGGGGGCACCGGTATAGGGGGTAGAACAGTATAGTATAGTGTGGGTGCTTAGTGACAGCTTGTCAATAAAGCTGTAAAAAAGCCGAAGAGCAGCGAGATCGGATGAGTGATAACTATCACAGTCCGCTGCTCATCGCCCCGTACTTGGTGCACGGCTTTTTGACAGATTTATTGATAACTTTGGCGAGATTTTTCAGGTCCGCTGCGGCGATGTGAGGCGAGCTTAGGCGGGCGTATTAGGCCGGCGAAGGCAGGTAAGTAGACACGTTGATAACTAGGCCTCAGAGTGTTTTAATAACCCAATCCAGTAATGTTTCGGAGATGTTATCTTGTCCTCAAGCGTAACCGGATTGGTGATTAAAACACTCTGGCCTAGATTTGGAGTTTGGCGGTAGCCGTCAAAACCAGCGTTAGAGGCTACTAACGCTGGTTTTTACCGCCCTCAGGTATTTGGAGTCAGTGATTAAAGGGTCTAACGCTCACTTTCCAGCCGAGACTTTTCCATACCGCAGATCCCCTTACGTCAATTGCGTATCCTATCTTTTCAATGGGATCTTTCTAACTCCGGTATTTAGAGTCATGTCTGGAGTGAGCGTTAGAAATCTAACGACCAAACTCCAGCCGCAGAAAAAAGTCAGTAGTTAAGAGCTTTTTGGGCTAACGTCGGTTTATAAAGCTCTTAACTACTGTGCTCTAAAGTACACTAACACCCATAAACTACCTATGTACCCCTAAACCGAGGTCCCCCCACATCGCCGCCAATCTAATAAAAATTTTTAACCCCTAATCTGCCGACCGCCACCTACGTTATACTTATGTACTTATGTACCCCTAATCTGCTGCCCCTAACACCGCCGACCCCTATATTATATTTATTAACCCCTAACCTGCCCCCCACAACGTCGCTGCCAGCTACCTACAATAATTAACCCCTAATCTGCCGACCGCAAAGCGCCGCCACCTACATTATAGCTATGTACCCCTAATCTGCTGCCCCTAACACCGCCGACCCCTATATTATATTTATTAACCCCTAATCTGCCCCCCTCAACGTCGCCTCCACCTGCCTACACTTATTAACCCCTAATCTGCCGAGCGGACAGCACAGCTACTATAATAAAGTTATTAACCCCAAATCCGCCTCACTCCCACCTCAAAAACCCTATAATAAATAGTATTAACCCCTAATCTGCCCTCCCTAACATCGCCGACACCTAACGTCAATTATTAACCCCTAATCTGCCGACCGGACCTCGCCGCTACTGTAATAAATGGATTAACCCCTAAAGCTAAGTCTAACCCTAACACTAACACCCCCCTAAGTTAAATATAATTTAAATCTAACGAAATAAATTAACTCTTATTAAATAAATTATTCCTATTTAAAGCTAAATACTTACCTGTAAAATAAACCCTAATATAGCTACAATATAAATTATAATTATATTAGAGCTATTTTAGGATTTATATTTATTTTACAGGTAACTTTGTATTTATTTTAACCAGGTACAATAGCTATTAAATAGTTCATAACTATTTAATAGCTAAAATAGTTAAAATAATTACAAAATTACCTGTAAAATAAATCCTAACCTAAGTTACAATTAAACCTAACACTACACTATCAATAAATAAATTAAATAAAATACCTACAATTACCTACAATTAAATCTAACACTACACTATCAATAAATTAATTAAATACAATATCTACAAATAAATACAATTAAATAAACTAACTAAAGTACAAAAAATAAAAAAGAACTAAGTTACAAAAAATAAAAAAATATTTACAAACATTAGAAAAAATATTACAACAATTTTAAACTAATTACACCTACTTTAAGCCCCCTAATAAAATAACAAAGCCCCCAAAATAAAAAAATCCCCTACCCTATTCTAAATTACAAAAGTTCAAAGCTCTTTTACCTTACCAGCCCTGAACAGGGCCCTTTGCGGGGCATGCCCCAAGAAATTCAGCTCTTTTGCCTGTAAAAAAAACACATACAATACCCCCCCAACATTACAACCCACCACCCACATACCCCTAATCTAACCCAAACCCCCCTTAAATAAACCTAACACTAAGCCCCTGAAGATCTTCCTACCTTGTCTTCACCTCACCGGGTATCACACCGATCCGTCCTGGCTCCGATATCTTCATCCAACCCAAGAGGGGGCTAGACATCCATCATCCGACGGCTGAAGAAGTCCAGAAGAGGTTCCAAAGTCTTCATCCTATCCGGGAAGAAGAGTAGATCTGGACCGGCAACCATCTTCTTCCAAGCGGCATCTTCTATCTTCATCCGATGAGGACCGGCTCCATCTTGAAGACGTCCATCGCGGATCTATCCTTCTTCTCCGACGACTTCCCGACGAATGACGGTTCCTTTAAGAGACGTCATCCAAGATGGCGTCCCTCGAATTCCGATTGGCTGATCAGCCAATCGGAATTAAGGTAGGAAAATTCTGATTGGCTGATGGAATCAGCCAATCAGAATCAAGTTCAATCCGATTGGCTGATTCAATCAGCCAATCAGATTGAGCTCGCATTCTATTGGCTGATCGGAACAGCCAATAGAATGCAAGCTCAATCTGATTGGCTGATCGGATCAGCCAATCGGATTGAACTTGATTCTGTTTTCCTACCTTAATTCCGATTGGCTGATAGAATCCTATCAGCCAATTGGAATTCGAGGGACGCCATCTTGGATGACGTCCCTTAAAGGAACCGTCATTCGTCAGGAAGTCGTCGGAGAAGAAGGATGGATCCGCGATGGACGTCTTCAAGATGGAGCCGGTCCTCATCGGATGAAGATAGAAGATGCCGCTTGGAAGAAGATGGTTGCCGGTCCGGATCTACTCTTCTTCCCGGAAAGGATGAAGACTTTGGACCCTCTTCTGGACTTCTTCAGCCGTCAGATGATGGATGTCTAGCCCCCTCTTGGGTTGGATGAAGATATCGGAGCCAGGACGGATCGGTGTGATACCCGGTGAGGTGAAGACAAGGTAGGAAGATCTTCAGGGGCTTAGTGTTAGGTTTATTTAAGGGGGGTTTGGGTTAGATTAGGGGTATGTGGGTGGTGGGTTGTAATGTTGGGGGGGGGTATTGTATGTGTTTTTTTTACAGGCAAAAGAGCTGAATTTCTTGGGGCATGCCCCGCAAAGGGCCCTGTTCAGGGCTGGTAAGGTAAAAGAGCTTTGAACTTTTGTAATTTAGAATAGGGTAGGGCATTTTTTTATTTTGGGGGGCTTTGTTATTTTATTAGGGGGCTTAGAGTAGGTGTAATTAGTTTAAAATTGTTGTAATATTTTTCTAATGTTTGTAAATATTTTTTTATTTTTTGTAACTTAGTTCTTTTTTATTTTTTGTACTTTAGTTAGTTTATTTAATTGTATTTATTTGTAGATATTGTATTTAATTCATTTATTGATAGTGTAGTGTTAGGTTTAATTGTAGGTAATTGTAGGTATTTTATTTAATTTATTTATTGATAGTGTAGTGTTAGGTTTAATTGTAACTTAGGTTAGGATTTATTTTACAGGTAAATTTGTAATTATTTTAACTATTTTAGCTATTAAATATTTATGAACTATTTAATAGCTATTGTACCTGGTTAAAATAAATACAAAGTTACCTGTAAAATAAATATAATTCCTAAAATAGCTATAATATAATTATAATTTATATTGTAGCTATATTAGGATTTATTTTACAGGTAAGTATTTAGCTTTAAATAGGAATAATTTATTTAATAAGAGTTAATTAATTTCGTTAGATTTAAATTATATTTAACTTAGGGGGGTGTTTAGGGGTTAATACATTTATTAGAATAGCGGTGAGCTCCAGTCAGCAGATTAGGGGTTAATGTTTGAAGTTAGGTGTCGGCGATGTTAGGGAGGGCAGATTAGGGGTTAATACTATTTATTATAGGGTTAGTGAGGCGGATTAGGGGTTAATAACTTTATTATAATAGCGGTGCGGTCCGCTCGGCAGATTAGGGGTTAATAAGTGTAGACAGGTGGAGGCGACGTTGTGGGGGGCAGATTAGTGGTTAATAAATATAATATAGGGGTCGGCGGTGTTAGGGACAGCAGATTAGGGGTACATATCGATAATGTAAGTAGCGGCGGTTTACGGAGCGGCAGATTAGGGGGTAATAATAATATGCAGGGGTCAGCGATAGCGGGGGCGGCAGAATAGGGGTTAATAAGTGTAAGGTTAGGGGTGTTTAGACTCGGGGTACATGTTAGAGTGTTAGGTGCAGCTGTAGGAAGTGTTTCCCCATAGCAAACAATGGGGCTGCGTTAGGAGCTGAACGCGGCTTTTTTGCAGGTGTTAGGTTTTTTTTCAGCTCAAACAGCCCCATTGTTTTCTATGGGGGAATCGTGCACGAGCACGTTTTTGAGGCTGGCCGGGTCCGTAAGCAACTCTGGTATCGAGAGTTGAATTTGCGTTAAATATGCTCTACGCTCCTTTTTTGGACCCTAACGCAGCCATTCTGTGGACTCTCAATACCAGAGTTATTTTAAAGGTGCGGCCAGAAAAAAGCCTGCGTACCTAATGCACCCCCTTGGCCGCAAAACTCCAAATGTAGGCCTCTATGTTTAAGTCCCGGTGAGTGCTTCCTTTATTGCGATATTTGTATATATATATATATATATATATATATATCTTCTTTTTTATATGATTTACTTTTTATATTTATTTATTTATAGACAGTCTCTGTAATTTATAATTGCTTTGACTTGATCAGTTACCAATCTCGTTTGTCTTGTCCTATTATCTCTGAAACAGCCATCTTCTGGACCCTGTTAATCCTGTTTTAATTTTTTTGTGTACTGTGCTGAATGGTAAGACTCATTATTTTGGTATATTGTTATTGAATCCTGAAATGTGTCGCTTTGTTCATTTTATTTTTTTTTCCTCTTTATTTTTCTCTTAAAAAGTTAAAAACAAAATATCATATTTGAAAAAAAAAGACAAAATGCATTTACATAGCCATACTGTAAATATGTTTCTATTTATCAGCTTATTAAAAGGCAGCTATTTATCTAAGCTAATTTGTTAATATTTAATTATTGTGCTGTGCTGTTCAAAATAGTTTTTGTTGTTTAGTTTAGCCTAATAATAAATTATTTTAAACTTGTTTTTATTAATACTTTATTTAAACAAATATGCATCTTTGGGTGGGTTTTTTATTTTTAGAATAGGGTTTGTTTGTTTTTTGGGCAACAAAATAGCTTTAGGGCACTAACCTACCAAATGCCCTTCTAAGGGCACAACCCAACTAAATGCCCCTTTCAGTGTAGTATTTAGTGTAGTTTTTTACATAGGCTTTTTTTGTGGAGGATTACTTGTATTGTAGTATTTATTTTTGTGAAAAAGAGCTAAGTCAATTTAAGGCAATGCCCTACAAAATGCTAAAAGTTTCATTTGCTGTTTAAATATTGCCTAAATAAGTGTAAAGTTTTAGTGTCTATAAAACATGTTGTAACTTAGGTTACCTTCTCTGCTATGACCAATTAGAGACAGTTATAAATAGGTCACTAGAGTGTGCAGCTTTGTCTGTGTGGAATATAACAGTGTTCTGCACTTTTCTAACAGGAACTGAAAAGCTCACAGAATTGAATTACAAGAAAAAGGGACAAAATAAAGTATCAGTATCACCTATCTACAGTATAATCGCGTTTGTAACGCATCCATCGGTGTCGCCAGTTGCACACGCTTCCTCAAAGGAATGTTGGCTGCGCAAGGCAGCCAAAAGAATGTTGGCTGCACATGCAACCAAAAGAATCCACCTTTATGCAGCGAAGCTAAGCTACATCCCGGTGGATTCCAAAAATCGCAGGTAATGAAAGAATCCACCGCATTGCCATTTTCGGAATCCAGCTGGATGCAGCGTAGGCAAACCTGAAGCCTTACAAAAAAAACACGCCTGCACGAAATAAGAAAAAACACGTAACTAACCGCCCTCAAGAAATAAGTAAAAAACACGTAACCACCCGCACGAAGAATAACAAAAAAAACGAACCTCCCGCATGAAGTATTAACAAACACCGAAACCGCCAACCCCCACATCGCAAAATAATAAAGTAATTAACCCCTAATCCGCAAATAACATAATTAAAATATTAACCACCAACTCCCCACATCACAATAAACCTAATTAACCTATTAACCCCTAAACCGACAAACCCCCACATTGCAATAAATCTAATTAACCTATTAACACCTAAACCGACAAACCCACACATTGCAATAAACCTAATTAACCTATTAACCCCTAAAGCGACAAACCCCCAC
The DNA here is from genome assembly GCF_027579735.1 of Bombina bombina. NCBI lineage: Eukaryota > Metazoa > Chordata > Amphibia > Anura > Bombinatoridae > Bombina > Bombina bombina. Next base: position 654,657,524 of record NC_069499.1, read on the forward strand.
ATCGCAATTAACCTATTAACTCCTAAACCACCAACCCCCCACAATGCAAATAACTAATTAAATTACTAAGCCCCCTAACCTAATACCCCCTAAATTAACGTCAAAACTAAGTGACACTTAAATAAAACCTAACATTACATTACAAAAAAAAATAAAAAAATATTAAAAATAAAAAAAAAATAAACCTAATCCCTACGAAAATAAAAAAGCCCCCCCAAAATAAAAACACCCCCTAAACTAAACTACCAATAGCCCTTAAAAATCCTGTGAATGTGAAAGACGCTGTACTCTGAGCAAAAGCCGGCTACTATTGCTCAAGTGTAACAGTAATATCACACGATCTCCTTTATAATCAGTAGCAATAGTCTAATATCCCACAGCGTGTTTGGTTACAATATCCCCTGCAGAGCCAATATTATAATATCTACTGGTACTGAATACCTGGTACTGAATACACAGAGGGAGACCAAAGGGAGACCGTAATATCGCTGGAGGGAGTTTTGGAGTAAAATATCTCTAAATGAACAGACATACCTCATATGTTTGAGGGCACCTTTGTGAGTGTGCATTTGTTGTTTTATTAATAATAATAAAGTGTTACTTTTTTTAACTACACTTAGATCGTGGATGCGCTCTGTTTTGTGTTTTCTCTCTAGAGAACCCTCTTCTCATATACATTTAATTGAAGCCTGGGAACGGACACCGCTGGGTATATAAGGAGCAGCAACCCTACACCATCTATTGGAGCAAGTAAAATAGACTGCATTGAAGTTTTGCTGATTTCTCTTTTTTACCATTTTTTTCTGGACATTAATAATACATATTTTAAATTATAATTGTTTTTTAACATTCTATACTTTTTGAACTTTTGCTGTTTAGCATTGAACTGTGTGACTTGGCATTTACTGTATTTACAGCCTAGTTAGCACTACTTGTCTGCATATTTATCCTTCAGATCTTGAAAGAATTGTTTATTTACTAATCACATCAGCTGTGGCGCCGTCTGTTTTTTAGAATATATCAGAGGAAGGATGATGAGACAAATTTGGTAAGCAAGAAACAGGAAGTTAATGAATTATCCAGAAAAAGTGTACTTAAAGGGACAGTCTACGTATTTTTTTTTTATTGTTTAAAAAGATATTTAACACCTTTACTACCCATTCCCCAGCTTTGCACAGCCAACATTATTATATTAATATACTTTATAACCTTTAAACCTCTAAACCACTGTCTATTTCTAAGCCCCTGCAGGCTTATCTAAGTGCATTTTATAAGCTGTTCACAGCTATACAGTGCTAATTCATGTGTACCATATAGATAACATTGTACTCACTCCCGTGGAGTTATGCAAGAACCACTAATTGGCTAAAATGCGATTTCGTAAATAGCACTGAGATAAGGGGCCAGTCGCAGATACTTAGATACAGGTAATCATAGAGGTAAAAAGTAGATTAAAGGGACAGTCAAGTAAAAAATAATCTTTCATGATTAAGATAGAACATGCAATTTTAAACAACTTTCCAATTTACTTTTATCATCAAATGTGCTTTGTTCTCTTGGTATTCTTAGTTGAAAGCTAAACCTAGGTAGGCTCATATGATAATGTCTAAGCCCTTGAAGGCCGCCTCTTATCACATGCTTTTTTATTTGCTTTTCACAACAAGGGAGAGCTAGTTCTTGTGAGCCATATAGATAACATTGTGATCACATCCATGGCTTGTGGCAGACACTGCACTAATTGGCTAAAATGCAAGTCAATAGATAATAAATAAAATGTCATGTGATCAGGGGGCTGTCAGAAGATGCTTAGATGCAAGGTAATCACAGAGGTAAAAAAAAACTAAATGTATGCTTACCTGAAAAATTTGTTTCTTTACGGATATGGTGAGTCCACAGCTTGAGTAATTACTGTTGGGAATATAACTCCTGGCCAACAGGAGGAGGCAAAGAGCACCACAGTTAAACTGCTAAGTATCACTCCCTTACCCACAACCCTCATTCATTCGACCAAAGGGAAATGGAGAAAAAGGAGTAACACAAGGTGTAGAGGTGCCTGAGGTTATAGTCAAAAGAACAACTGTCTTAAAAAAGGGTGGGGCTGTGGACTCACCATATCCGGAAAGAAACAAATTTATCAGGTAAGCATAAATTTTGATTTTCTTTCCTAAGATATGGTGAGTCCACGGCTTGAGTAATTACTGTTGGAAACCAATACCCAAGCTAGAGGACATGGATAAATAGGGAGGGACAAGACAGGCAGTCCTAAACAGAAGGCACCACCACTTGAAGAACCTTTCTCCCAAAAGAAGCCTTAGCCGAGGCAAAAGTATTACATTTGTACAATTTGGAAAAAGTATGTAGAGAAGACCAAGTTGCAGCCTTGCAAATTTGTTCCACAGAAGCTTCACTTTTGAAAGCCCAAGAAGAGGAAACAGCTCTTATGGAATTAGCCATAATTCTATCAGGAGGCTGCTGTCCAGCAGTCTCATAAGCCAAACAAATTATACTTCATAACCAAAAAGAAAGAGTAGTATCAGCAGCTTTCTGACCTGTACTTTTCCCAGAGAAACAGACAAAGAGGGCAGAGGACTGCAGAAAATCCTTAGTCGCCTGTAAGTAGAATTTAAGAGCACATACAACATCCAATTGTGTAACAAACGTTCTTTGGAAGAAGAGGGATTAGGACACAGAGAGGGAACAACAATTTCCTGATTGATATTTCTATTAGAAACAACTTTAGGAAGAAAACCTAACTTAGTACGAAGAACCGTCTTATTGGCATGAAAAATAAGATAAGGGGAATCACACTGCAGAGCTGAGAGTTCCGAGACTCTTTGAGCAGAAGAGATATCAACAAGAAACAAAACCTTCCAAGATAACAACTTAATGTCTATGGAATGCAACGGCTCAAACGGAGCCAGCTGTAAAACTTTAAGAACAAGGTTAAGGCTCCAACGAGGAGCAAAAGACTTAAAGACAGGCCTGATTTTGACCAAGGCCTGACAAAAAGAATGCACATCTGGTACATCCGCCAAACGTTTATGTAGTAAAACTGATAAAGCAGAAATCTGATCCTTCAGGGCAATGACTGACATTCCCTTCTCCAAGCCTTCCTGAAGAAAAGATAAAATTCTAGGAATTCTAATTCTACTCCAAGAGTAGCCCTTGGATTCACACCAATAAAGATATTTACGCCATATCTTATGGTAAATATTTCTAGTAACAGGCTTGCGAGCCTTAATCATGGTCTCAATGACTGACTCAGAAAAACCAAGCTTAGACAGAATTAAGCGTTCAATCTCCAAGCAGTCAGCTTCAGAGAAATGAGATTTGGATGAAGGAAAGGACCCTGAATCAGAAGGTCCTTCCTCAGAGGTAGTCTCTAAGGTGTGAGAGATGACTTTTCCACTAGGTCTGCAAACCAGATCCTGCAAGGCCACGTAGGGGCTATTAGAATTACCGACACCCTCTCCTGTTTGATACGAGCAATGACTCATGGAAGGAGAGCAAACAGAGGAAACAGATATGTCAACCTGAAAACCCAAGGAACCGCCAGAGCATCTATCAAAAAGGCCTGCAGATCTCTTGACCTTGAACCATACCTTGGAAGCTTGGTGTTCTGGTGGGATTCCATCAGATCTAATTCCCCCATTTGAGGACTAAGCTGGAAAACACCGGATGGAGTTCTCACTCTGGATGAAAAGTCTGTCTGCTCAGAAAATCCACTTCCCAGTTGTCTACTCCTGGAATGTGGATGGCAGATAGACAGCCGTGGCTAGACCAAATGGAAGAGCCACGAACTGGAAATGTTTGTCCAGAAAGGCAAATTTCAGGAATCTGTAATGGTCCCTGTGAATAGGAACATGAAGATACGCATCCTTTAGGTCTATGGTTGTCATTAACTGACCCTCTTGTACTAAAGAAAGAATGGAGCGTATAGTCTCCATCTTGAAGGATGGAACTTTGAGAAACTTGTTTAGACACTTCAAGTCTAGAATGGGACAGAAATGTCCCTCTTTTTTGGGAACTACAAATAGGTTGGAGTAGAACCAGGGGCGTATTTTGGCCCAGGCAAACAAGGCACTTGCCTAGAGCAGCAGATTGGAGGGAGGCAGCACATTTTTGTGGCTATATTTATAAGAAGTAGACATGTGCGGTTCGTTTCGGATTTATTCGGAAATTCAGAAAATTCTGTAAATTCGGAGATTCGGATTGATTCGAATTTCCGAATTAAAATACTTGCGAATCTACCGAATGAATCCGAAATAGCTGCCGTATCTCCGAATAAATCCGAATTAGCTCGGTAAAATTCGGCATTTCCCCATAGGAAACAATGGGGAGTTTCGGCTGAAAAAAAACCTAACACCGCAGCCCCATTGTTTCCTATGGGGAAACACAAAGTCTGCACCTAACACCCTAACATGTACCCAGAGTCTCTAAACACCCCTAATCTAACACTTATTAACCCCTAATCTGCCGCCTCCGCTATCGCTGACACCTGCATTATCTTATTAACCCCTAATCTGCCGACCGGATATCACCGCCACTATAATAAATGTATTAACCCCTAAACCGCCGCACTCCCGCCTCACAAACACTATAATAAATTTCATTAACCCCTAATCTGCCCCCCCCCCAATGTCGCCGCAATCTAACTACAAGTATTAACCCCTAATCTGCCGACCGGACATCGCCGCCACCTACATTATAGCTATTAACCCCTAATCTGCTGTCCCCAACATCGCCGACCCCTACATTATAGTTATTAACCCCTAATCTGCCCCCCCAATGTTGCCGCAATCTAACTACAAGTATTAACCCCTAATCTGCTGTCCCTAACATCGCCGATCCCTACATTATAGTTATTAACCCCTAATCTGCCCCCCCAACGTCGCCGCAATCCTAACTACAAGTATTAACCCCTAATCTGCCGACCGGACATCGCCGCCACCTACATTATAGCTATTAACCCCTAAACTGCTGTCCCTAACATCGCCGACCCCTACATTATAGATATTAACCCCTAATCTGCCCCCCCAATGTCGCCGCAATCTAACTGCACGTATTAACCCCTAATCTGCCGACCGGACATCGCCGCCACATACCTACAATTATTAACCCCTAATCTCCCGCCCCCAACATTGCCGCTACTATAATAAAGTTATTAACCCCTAAACCTAAGTCTAACTCTAACCCTAACACCCCCTAACTTAAATATAATTTAAATAAAACGAAATAAATTTACTATAATTAAATAAATGAATCCTATTTAAAACTAAATACTTACCTGTAAAATAAACCCTAAACTAGCTACAATATAACTAATAGTAACATTGTAGCTAGCTTAGGGTTTATTTTTATTTTACAGGCAAGTTTGAATTTATTTTAAATAGGTACAATAGTTATTAAATAGTTAATAACTATTTAATAACTACCTAGCTAAAATAAATACATATTTACCTGTAAAATAAATCCTAACCTAAGTTACAATTACACCTAACACTACACTATCATTAAATTTATTAAATAAATGAATCCTATTTAAAACTAAATACTTACCTGTAAAATAAACCCTAATATAGCTGCAATATAACTAATAGTTACATTGTAGCTATTTTAGGATTTATATTTATTTTACAGGCAACTTTGTATTTATTTTAACTAGGTAAAATAGCTATTAAATAGTTATTGACTATTTAATAGCTACCTAGTTAAAATAATTATAAAATTACCTGTAAAATAAACCCTAACCTAAGTTACAATTAAACCTAACACTACACTATCATTAAATAAATTAAATACAAGTACCTACAATTATCTACAATTAAATAAACTAAACTAAAGTACAACAAAAAAAACACTAAATTACAACAAAAAACAAACACTAAATTACAAAAAATAAAAAAATATTGCAAGAATTTTAAACTAATTACACCTAATCTAAGCCCCCTAATAACATAACAAAGCCCCCCAAAATAAAAAAATGCCCTACCCTATACTAAATTACAAAAGTTAACAGCTCTATTACCTTACCAGCCCCCAAAAGGGCCTTTTGCGGGGCATGCCCCAAAGAAAACAGCTCTTTTGCCTGTAAAAAAACACACAATACCCCCCACATTACAACCCACCACCCACATACCCCTACTCTAACACAACCCCCCCTTAAATAAACCTAACACTACCCCCCTGAAGATCTCCCTACCTTGAGTCGTGTTCACCCAGCCGGGCCGAAGTCTTCATCCGATGGGGCAGAAGAGGACATCCAGACCGGCAGAAGTCTTCATCAAAGCGGGGCAAGAAGAGGTCTTCCATCCATCAGAAGTCTTGATCCAGGCGGCATCTTGTATGTTCATCCATCCGGAGCGGAGCGGCAGCATCCTGAATACATCCGTCGCGGAGCATCCTCTTCTTTCTTGATCCGACGACTAAATGACTGTACCTTTAAGTGACGTCATCCAAGATGGCGTCCCTTGAATTCAGATTGGTTGATAGGATTCTATCAGCCAATCGGAATTAAGGTAGGAAAATCTGATTGGCTGTTTCAATCAGCCAATCAGATTCAAGTTCAATCCGATTGGCTAATCCAATCAGACAATCAGATTGAGCTCGCATTCTATTGGCTGATCGGAACAGCCAATAGAATGCAAGGTCAATCTAATTTATTTAATGATAGTGTAGGTTTATATAAGGGGGGTTTGGGTTAGAGTAGGGGTATGTGGGTGGTGGGTTGTAATGTGGGGGGGGGGTATTGTGTTTTTTTTTACAGACAAAAGAGCTGTTTTCTTTGGGGCATGCCCCGCAAAAGGCCCTTTTGAGGGCTGGTAAGGTAATAGAGCTGTTAACTTTTGTAATTTAGTATAGGGTAGGGCATTTTTTTATTTTGGGGGGCTTTGTTATTTTATTAGGGGGCTTAGATTAGGTGTACTTAGTTTAAAATTCTTGTAATATTTTTTTATTTTTTGTAATTTAGTGTTTGTTTTTTTGTACTTTAGTTTAGTTTATTTCATTGTATTTAATTGTAGGTACATGTAGTTAATTTATTTAATTTATTTAATGATAGTGTAGTATTAGGTTTAATTGTAACTTAGGTTAGGATTTATTTTATAGGTAATTTTGTAATTATTTTAACTAGGTAGCTATTAAACAGTAAAAAAAAATATAAATCCTAAAATAGCTACAATGTAACTATTAGTTATATTGTAGCTATATTATGGTTTATTTTACAGGTAAGTATTTAGTTTTAAATAGGATTCATTTATTTAATTAATTTAATGATAGTGTAGTGTTAGGTGTAATTGTAACTTAGGTTAGGATTTATTTTACAGGTAAATTTGTATTTATTTTAGCTAGGTAGTTATTAAATAGTTATTAACTATTTAATAACTATTGTACCTAGTTAAAATAAATACACATGAACAGTGTACAGCTCCACAGTATCACAGGTGCAGGTGGTGAGAGGGACTGTCAACCTCGATAATATGTAGAAAAATAGAAAATCCACAGCACCACTGTAAGTTTTCAATGCTTTATTGAGACATCTTTATCCCATGCAGGTACAAAGTAGATAGGCAGCAACGTTTCGGGATGTTATCCCTTAATCATGCTAATGAGCCTCATCTGTTGAGGTACATTTATAGGCCTACATATTAACCCCATGTATAATGTTACAAAGTGATTTCTATCACCTAACACTACCACCTAGTGGTTACAAAAATTATTACAATGTTAAACACATAAGTAAAGTTTAAAAACAATATACAATTTACCTATTCATATGTTGTTAAAATACATATAATTTCTTACCAATACTTGATTTTTACAATGTAATTCATTATCTAAGGACTATTGCAATTTTTTATACTACATAAGTATATTACAGAAACACTTTAAGGTCCAGTTCTCTATTAATGCCTTTAGGAATTAGAGCATCCAATTTATATATCCAGTATGACTCCTTTTGTTTTAATATGGTTTCCCTATTGCCCCCTCTTCTTAAATTATCCACTCCATCAATTATTTGCCACCTTAACTGACTTATATTGTGGCCTGCACTCAAGAAGTGACATGATACAGGGGCTTCTTGGTCCCCACATCTGATATTGGATCTGTGTTGACTCAGCCTATCTCGTACCCTTCTGGTGGTCTCACCGATATAGATTTTGGAACATGGGCATTTAATGAGGTATACGACATAGGATGAGTCACACGTATATAAATTGTTAATGCTAAAAATTTTTCCCGTTTGGGGATGTTGAAATTCTGTCCCTTTAATAACTGCACTACAGCTTGCACAACCCAAACATGGAAAGGTTCCATGACTCTTTTTAGTTATGTATTTCTGTTTCTTCCTAGATCCTAAATCATTTCTAACTAGAATGTCCCCCAGGTTTTGAACCCTGCGGTATGCCATCATTGGTGGGTTTTTAAAGGATACAACATCCATATTGCAATTTTTCAAAATGTGCCAGTGTCTGGATATAATGTTTCTAATTTCTCTATTGATGGGGTTAAACTGTGTTACACACACTACCCTCTCTTCATTCTTTTTCTTAGAAACACTAATTCCTTTCTCCTCCGGCTCCTGAACCCTTTTAATCTCACTTTCAATCAATTTCACAGGGTATCCCCTTTGTATGAATTTATCCCCCATTTCTTGAAGTCTATTCTTGACTAGTGATTCTTCATTGACTATCCTTTTCACTCTTTTAAATTGGCTACGTGGTAGGGAATTTTTTAAGGGTTCATTATGGAAGCTCTCATACCTTAGTAAAGTATTTCTGTCTGTTTCCTTTCAATGTAAATCAATCTTAAAATTACAAGTTTCCTTATCAATATGTATTACTGTGTCCAAGAATACCACCTTTTCTTCACTGAAGGTTAATGTGAATTTTAAATTATTAACAGCCAGATTTAGTTCATCAACAAATGCCACTAGGGTACCAACGTCACCCCACCATACGCCAAATATATCATCTATGAAGCGCCACCATGACGCTCCATACTTAATGAACAACTCATTTTCATATACAAATTTTTCTTCAACACTATTCATGAATATATTGGCGTATGCTGGGGCGACGTTGGACCCCATGGCTGTGCCTCTTATTTGGAGAAACCAGTCATCTTGAAACAGGAAGTAGTTATTATATAATACCATTCTTAACAAACTCTCAAAGAACAGTATTTGAGCCTCATTATATAATGTAGAATTTCTGAGTGCCAAAATGCATGCACCTATGCCACTTTCATGATTAATTACCGTATATAAACTACTAACATCAAGTGTATACAAAATACATTTTGCTTTATCCAATGGTAAACCTTTTAATTTTTCAATAAAATCATTTGTATCCTTAATGTATGATGTTATTTTCTGTACCTCTGGCTGCAAAATTCTATCCAGATAAGTAGCTATATTAGTAAAGACTGACTCAATTCCTGCCACAATTGGCCGCCCAGGGGGTTCTAATAAATTTTTATGTATTTTTGGGACTGTATAAAAGATTGGAGTTTTAGGCCAATCCACATATAGATATTCACATAATTTTTTGTCTATAATGCCAATCTTAGATGCCCAGTTTAACACTCTTTTTATTTCTGCCTGTATTTTAATCACTGGGTTACTCTGTAATGGCTTATAGGTATTAGCATCTCCCAATTGTTGTTTAATTTCTGTGACATAATAGTTGGTATCTAAAACTACGGTGGCTCCTCCCTTGTCTGCTCTCCTTATCAATATATCTTTTTCTTTAAGTGTATCTATGGCTTTCTTCTGTGATGCTGTTAAATTAGGTTTATATCTCTGGGTTTTTTTTTACTTAATGCTGTTATATTTAGCCTTTAATTTCATCATATCACATTTGACCAATTCAATGTAAGTTTCCACACTATTATTACCCTGGGTTGGTATGTAAGTACTTTTCTTATATAAACCAGTAGATTTTAAAGTTAGCATATTCCCTCTAGGAGTAACAGTGTTATTAATCATTCGTGGACTCTCATTAAACATACATTTTAATCTTAGTGTCCGAAAAAATCTGTATAGGTCTTTCTCTAATTCAAAAAAATTAATGTCTTTTACCGGACAAAATGACAATCCTTTTTCTAATGTCTCGTACTCACTATCTTGCAGAGTCTTACTTGAGATATTAATCACTGTGGGCTCTTCTTTTTCGCCTTGTTGGCTTTCCTCCTCGGCTGGTATCTGCGGTCTTTCTCCATGCCGCTTGTGTTTGCGGCCGCCTCTGTGGCGCTTCCTGATGACGTCAGCGATTCGTCGCTCGACTCTAAAAAACTTTGCCCATCTGACGATTCAGTGCTGCTGGCTCTGTTTCCACCATCTTTGAACTTCTCTTTGCCTTGATTTCGATTGGCCCTCTGTGTTTTACCGGCCCCTCTTCTCCTCCAATGTGTAGGCTCACATCTCCATCTGTAGACATGCCCCTGGAGGTAATCCATTTCGTCTCGCTGGAATTTTAACCTCTTCTGTTCCTGCAGCTCTTTCTTCAAGGTATTAATTTTATCATCAACCTCCTTTATTTTTTTATCAAAATCCTCCAATGCCAGCATTTGTTGTAAGTCCTCTTTTTTCTTGTCTATTTCCAGCTCTTGTTTATCGATCTCTTGTTGCAATGTCTCCACTGTTAGCACAATAATGTCGTAAGAACATTTATTTAATATTGCCTCAAATTTCTCGCAATATTGTGGATTGTCCTTAAGTAGAGTAGGTTGTGTGGACATGCGTAATCCTCTTGGGATCCTTTTCACCCTAAAATATTCAGCAAGGGTAATCGCATGTAATTCCCATATCATATTTTTTCTTTTTAATCTCTCATACTCTTGTCCGCTTTTTTCTTTTGGGGCTTCTTTGAGGAAATCCCTAGACCCCCGAATGAGTGTGGTAATCCTGGCCGCATCAACATCTGAATAGGTAAAAGTCTTTGTACCATCAACTTTGGGTATTGCATCCATAATATCCGGACACAACAATTACCTGGAGCAGGTAAACACCATAGACAGTCTGTAATATCACAGAATACACATGAACAGTGTACAGCTCCACAGTATCACAGGTGCAGGTGGTGAGAGGGACTGTCAACCTCGATAATATGTAGAAAAATAGAAAATCCACAGCACCACTGTAAGTTTTCAATGCTTTATTGAGACATCTTTATCCCATGCAGGTACAAAGTAGATAGGCAGCAACGTTTCGGGATGTTATCCCTTAATCATGCTAATGAGCCTCATCTGTTGAGGTACATTTATAGGCCTACATATTAACCCCATGTATAATGTTACAAAGTGATTTCTATCACCTAACACTACCACCTAGTGGTTACAAAAATTATTACAATGTTAAACACATAAGTAAAGTTTAAAAACAATATACAATTTACCTATTCATATGTTGTTAAAATACATATAATTTCTTACCAATACTTGATTTTTACAATGTAATTCATTATCTAAGGACTATTGCAATTTTTTATACTACATAAGTATATTACAGAAACACTTTAAGGTCCAGTTCTCTATTAATGCCTTTAGGAAGAGGGGGCAATAGGGAAACCATATTAAAACAAAAGGAGTCATACTGGATATATAAATTGGATGCTCTAATTCCTAAAGGCATTAATAGAGAACTGGACCTTAAAGTGTTTCTGTAATATACTTATGTAGTATAAAAAATTGCAATAGTCCTTAGATAATGAATTACATTGTAAAAATCAAGTATTGGTAAGAAATTATATGTATTTTAACAACATATGAATAGGTAAATTGTATATTATTTTTAAACTTTACTTATGTGTTTAACATTGTAATAATTTTTGTAACCACTAGGTGGTAGTGTTAGGTGATAGAAATCACTTTGTAACATTATACATGGGGTTAATATGTAGGCCTATAAATGTACCTCAACAGATGAGGCTCATTAGCATGATTAAGGGGTAACATCCCGAAACGTTGCTGCCTATCTACTTTGTACCTGCATGGGATAAAGATGTCTCAATAAAGCATTGAAAACTTACAGTGGTGCTGTGGATTTTCTATTTTTCTACATATTATCGAGGTTGACAGTCCCTCTCACCACCTGCACCTGTGATACTGTGGAGCTGTACACTGTTCATGTGTATTCTGTGATATTACAGACTGTCTATGGTGTTTACCTGCTCCAGGTAATTGTTGTGTCCGGATAATATGGATGCAATACCCAAAGTTGATGGTACAAAGACTTTTACCTATTCAGATGTTGATGCGGCCAGGATTACCACACTCATTCGGGGGTCTAGGGATTTCCTCAAAGAAGCCCCAAAAGAAAAAAGCGGACAAGAGTATGAGAGATTAAAAAGAAAAAATATGATATGGGAATTACATGCGATTACCCTTGCTGAATATTTTAGGGTGAAAAGGATCCCAAGAGGATTACGCATGTCCACACAACCTACTCTACTTAAGGACAATCCACAATATTGCGAGAAATTTGAGGCAATATTAAATAAATGTTCTTACAACATTATTGTGCTAACAGTGGAGTCATTGCAACAAGAGATCGATAAACAAGAGCTGGAAATAGACAAGAAAAAAGAGGACTTACAACAAATGCTGGCATTGGAGGATTTTGATAAAAAAATAAAGGAGGTTGATGATAAAATTAATACCTTGAAGAAAGAGCTGCAGGAACAGAAGAGGTTAAAATTCCAGCGAGACGAAATGGATTACCTCCAGGGGCATGTCTACAGATGGAGATGTGAGCCTACACATTGGAGGAGAAGAGGGGCCGGTAAAACACAGAGGGCCAATCGAAATCAAGGCAAAGAGAAGTTCAAAGATGGTGGAAACAGAGCCAGCAGCACTGAATCGTCAGATGGGCAAAGTTTTTTAGAGTCGAGCGACGAATCGCTGACGTCATCAGGAAGCTCCACAGAGGCGGCCGCAAACACAAGCGGCATGGAGAAAGACCGCAGATACCAGCCGAGGAGGAAAGCCAACAAGGCGAAAAAGAAGAGCCCACAGTGATTAATATCTCAAGTAAGACTCTGCAAGATAGTGAGTACGAGACATTAGAAAAAGGATTGTCATTTTGTCCGGTAAAAGACATTAATTTTTTTGAATTAGAGAAAGACCTATACAGATTTTTTCGGACACTAAGATTAAAATGTATGTTTAATGAGAGTCCACGAATGATTAATAACACTGTTACTCCTAGAGGGAATATGCTAACTTTAAAATCTACTGGTTTATATAAGAAAAGTACTTACATACCAACCCAGGGTAATAATAGTGTGGAAACTTACATTGAATTGGTCAAATGTGATATGATGAAATTAAAGGCTAAATATAACAGCATTAAGTCAAAAAAACCCCAGAGATATAAACCTAATTTAACAGCATCACAGAAGAAAGCCATAGATACACTTAAAGAAAAAGATATATTGATACGGAGAGCAGACAAGGGAGGAGCCACCGTAGTTTTAGATACCAACTATTATGTCACAGAAATTAAACAACAATTGGGAGATGCTAATACCTATAAGCCATTACAGAGTAACCCAGTGATTAAAATACAGGCAGAAATAAAAAGAGTGTTAAACTGGGCATCTAAGATTGGCATTATAGACAAAAAATTATGTGAATATCTATATGTGGATTGGCCTAAAACTCCAATCTTTTATACAGTCCCAAAAATACATAAAAATTTATTAGAACCCCCTGGGCGGCCAATTGTGGCAGGAATTGAGTCAGTCTTTACTAATATAGCTACTTATCTGGATAGAATTTTGCAGCCAGAGGTACAGAAAATAACATCATACATTAAGGATACAAATGATTTTATTGAAAAATTAAAAGGTTTACCATTGGATAAAGCAAAATGTATTTTGTATACACTTGATGTTAGTAGTTTATATACGGTAATTAATCATGAAAGTGGCATAGGTGCATGCATTTTGGCACTCAGAAATTCTACATTATATAATGAGGCTCAAATACTGTTCTTTGAGAGTTTGTTAAGAATGGTATTATATAATAACTACTTCCTGTTTCAAGATGACTGGTTTCTCCAAATAAGAGGCACAGCCATGGGGTCCAACGTCGCCCCAGCATACGCCAATATATTCATGAATAGTGTTGAAGAAAAATTTGTATATGAAAATGAGTTGTTCATTAAGTATGGAGCGTCATGGTGGCGCTTCATAGATGATATATTTGGCGTATGGTGGGGTGACGTTGGTACCCTAGTGGCATTTGTTGATGAACTAAATCTGGCTGTTAATAATTTAAAATTCACATTAACCTTCAGTGAAGAAAAGGTGGTATTCTTGGACACAGTAATACATATTGATAAGGAAACTTGTAATTTTAAGATTGATTTACATCGAAAGGAAACAGACAGAAATACTTTACTAAGGTATGAGAGCTTCCATAATGAACCCTTAAAAAATTCCCTACCACGTAGCCAATTTAAAAGAGTGAAAAGGATAGTCAATGAAGAATCACTAGTCAAGAATAGACTTCAAGAAATGGGGGATAAATTCATACAAAGGGGATACCCTGTGAAATTGATTGAAAGTGAGATTAAAAGGGTTCAGGAGCCGGAGGAGAAAGGAATTAGTGTTTCTAAGAAAGAGAATGAAGAGAGGGTAGTGTGTGTAACACAGTTTAACCCCATCAATAGAGAAATTAGAAACATTATATCCAGACACTGGCACATTTTGAAAAATTGCAATATGGATGTTGTATCCTTTAAAAACCCACCAATGATGGCATACCGCAGGGTTCAAAACCTGGGGGACATTCTAGTTAGAAATGATTTAGGATCTAGGAAGAAACAGAAATACATAACTAAAAAGAGTCATGGAACCTTTCCATGTTTGGGTTGTGCAAGCTGTAGTGCAGTTATTAAAGGGACAGAATTTCAACATCCCCAAACGGGAAAAAAATTTAGCATTAACAATTTCTATACGTGTGACTCATCCTATGTCGTATACCTCATTAAATGCCCATGTTCCAAAATCTATATCGGTGAGACCACCAGAAGGGTACGAGATAGGATGAGTCAACACAGATCCAATATCAGATGTGGGGACCAAGAAGCCCCTGTATCATGTCACTTCTTGAGTGCAGGCCACAATATAAGTCAGTTAAGGTGGCAAATAATTGATGGAGTGGATAATTTAAGAAGAGGGGGCAATAGGGAAACCATATTAAAACAAAAGGAGTCATACTGGCTATATAAATTGGATGCTCTAATTCCTAAAGGCATTAATAGAGAACTGGACCTTAAAGTGTTTCTGTAATATACTTATGTAGTATAAAAAATTGCAATAGTCCTTAGATAATGAATTACATTGTAAAAATCAAGTATTGGTAAGAAATTATATGTATTTTAACAACATATGAATAGGTAAATTGTATATTGTTTTTAAACTTTACTTATGTGTTTAAAATTGTAATAATTTTTGTAACCACTAGGTGGTAGTGTTAGGTGATAGAAATCACTTTGTAACATTATACATGGGGTTAATATGTAGGCCTATAAATGTACCTCAACAGATGAGGCTCATTAGCATGATTAAGGGATAACATCCCGAAACGTTGCTGCCTATCTACTTTGTACCTGCATGGGATAAAGATGTCTCAATAAAGCATTGAAAACTTACAGTGGTGCTGTGGATTTTCTATTTTTCTAGTTAAAATAAATACAAAGTTGCCTGTAAAATAAATATAAATCCTAAAATAGCTACAATGTAACTATTAGTTATATTGTTGCTATATTAATAGCTAGTAGGGGGCTTACATTAGGTGTAATTAGTTTAAAATTATTGTAAAATTTTATTATTTTTGGTAATTTAGTGTTTGTTTGTTTTTTGGTACTTTTCTGATGGATGGAAGACTTCTTCTTGCCCGCTTGGATGAAGACTTCTGCCGGTCTGGATGTCCTCTTCTGCCCCATGGGATGAAGACTTTGGTCCAGCTGGGTGAACACGACTCAAGGTAGGGAGATCGTCAGGGGGGTAGTGTTAGGTTTATTAAAGGGGGGTTTGGGTTAGAGTAGGGGTATGTGGGTGGTGGGTTGTAATGTGGGGGGGGGATTGTGTTTTTTTTATAGGCAAAAGAGCTGTTTTCTTTGGGGCATGCCCAGCAAAAGGCTTTTTTAAGGGCTGGTAAGGTAATAGAGCTGTTAACTTTTGTAATTTAGTATAGGGTAGGGCATTTTTTTATTTTGGGGGGCTTTGTTATTTTATTAGGGGGCTTAGATTAGGTGTAATTAGTTTAAAATTCTTGTAATATTTTTTTATTTTTTGTAATTTAGTTGGTTTTTTTGTACTTTAGTTTAGTTTATTTAATTGTATTTAATTGTAGCTACTTGTAATTAATTTATTTAATGATAGTGTAGTGTTAGGTTTAATTGTAACTTAGGTTAGGATTTATTTTACAGGTAATTTTGTAATTATTTTAACTAGGTAGCTATTAAATAGTCAATATCTATTTAATAGCTATTTTACCTAGTTAAAATAAATAAAAAATTGTCTGTAAAATAAATATAAATCCTAAAATAGCTACAATGTAACTATTAGTTATATTGCAGCTATATTAGGGTTTATTTTACAGGTAAGTATTTAGTTTTAAATAGGATTCATTTATTTAATTAATTTAATGATAGTGTAGTGTTAGGTGTAATTGTAACTTAGGTTAGGATTTATTTTACAGGTAAATTTGTATTTATTTTAGCTAGGTAGTTATTAAATAGTTATTAACTATTTAATAACTATTGTACCTAGTTAAAATAAATGCAAAGTTGCCTGTAAAATAAATATAAATCCTAAAATAGCTACAATGTAACTATTAGTTATATTGTAGCTATATTAATAGCTAGTAGGGGGCTTACATTAGGTGTAATTAGTTTAAAATTATTGTAATATTTTATTATTTTTGGTAATTTAGTGTTTGTTTGTTTTTTGGTACTTTTCTGATGGATGGAAGACCTCTTCTTGCCCCGCTTGGATGAAGACTTCTGCTGGTCTGGATGTCCTCTTCTGCCCCATCGGATGAAGACTTCGGCCCGACTGGGTGAACACGACTCAAGGTAGGGAGATCTTCAGGGGGGTAGTGTTAGGTTTATTTAATGGGGGTTTGGGTTAGAGTAGGGGTATGTGGGTGGTGGGTTGTAATGTTGGGGGTGGTGTTTTTTTTTACAGGCAAAAGAGCTGTTTTCCTTGGGGCATGCCCCGCAAAAGGCCCTTTTAAGGGCTGGTAAGGTAATAGAGCTGTTAACTTTTGTAATTTAGTATAGGGTAGGGCATTTTTTTTATTTTGGGGGGCTTTGTTATTTTATTAGGGGGCTTAGATTAGCTGTAATTAGTTTAAAATTACCGGTCTGGATGTCCTCTTCTGCCCCATCGGATGAAGATTTCAGTCCGGCTGGGTGAACACGACTCAAGGTAGGGAGATCTTCAGGGGGGTAGTGTTAGGTTTATTTAAGGGGGGTTTGGGTTAGAGTAGGGGTATGTGGGTGGTGGGTTGTAATGTTGGGGGGTGGTATTGTGTTTTTTTTTTACAGGCAAAAGAGCTGTTTTCTTTGGGGCATGCCCCGCAAAAGGTCCTTTTAAGGGCTAGTAAGGTAATAGAGCTGTTAACTTTTGTAATTTAGTATAGGGTAGGGCATTTTTTTATTTTGGGGGGCTTTGTTATTTTATTAGGGGGCTTAGATTAGGTGTAATTAGTTTAAAATTCTTGCAATATTTTTTTATTTTTTTGTAATTTAGTGTTTGTTTTTTGTTGTAATTTAGTGTTTTTTTGTTGTACTTTAGTTTAGTTTATTTAATTGTAGATAATTGTAGGTACTTGTAGTTAATTTATTTAATGATAGTGTAGTGTTAGGTTTAATTGTAACTTAGGTTAGGGTTTATTTTACAGGTAATTTTGTAATTATTTTAACTAGGTAGCTATTAAATAGTCAATAACTATTTAATAGCTATTTTACCTAGTTAAAATAAATACAAAGTTGCCTGTAAAATAAATATAAATCCTAAAATAGCTACAATGTAACTATTAGTTATATTGCAGCTATATTAGGGTTTATTTTACAGGTAAGTATTTAGTTTTAAATAGGATTCATGTATTTAATTAATTTAATGATAGTGTAGTGTTAGGTGTAATTGTAACTTAGGTTAGGATTTATTTTACGGCTAAATTTGTATTTATTTTAGCTAGGTAGTTATTAAATAGTTATTAACTATTTAATAACTATTGTACCTAGTTAAAATAAATACAAAGTTGCCTGTAAAATAAAAATAAACCCTAAGCTAGCTACAATGTTACTATTAGTTATATTGTAGCTAGCTTAGGGTTTATTTTACAGGTAAGTATTTAGTTTTAAATAGGATTCATTTATTTAATTATAGTAAATTTATTTCGTTTTATTTAAATTATATTTAAGTTAGGGGGTGTTAGGGTTAGACTTAGGTTTAGGGGTTAATAACCTTATTATAGTAGCGGCGACGTTGGGGGCGGGAGATTAGGGGTTAATAATTGTAGATATGTGGCGGTTAGGGAGGGCAGATTAGGGGTTAATAAAGTTTATTATAGTGTTTGCGAGGCGGGAGTGCGGCGGTTTAGGGGTTAATACATTTATTACAGTGGCGGCGATGTCCGGTCGGTAGATTAGGGGTTAATACTTGTAGTTAGGATTGCGGCGACGTTAGGGGGGGCAGATTAGGGGTTAATAACTATAATGTAGGGGTCGGCGACGTTAGGGACAGCAGATTAGGGGTTAATAGCTATAATGTAGGTGGCGGCGATGTCCGGTCAGCAGATTAGGGGTTAATACTTGTAGTTAGATTGTGGCGACGGTGGGGGGGGGCAGATTAGGGGTTAATAACTATAATGTAGGGGTTGGCGATGTTAGGGACAGCAGATTAGGGGTTAATAGCTATAATGTAGGTGGCGGCGATGTCCGGTCGGCAGATTAGGGGTTAATACTTGTAGTTAGATTGCGGCGA